>NW_021849528.1:109884-128546 GCF_003651465.1 Formica exsecta
AATCGACGCTGATGCGAAAGCTGATGAGCGGTGCGGACAGAAGGTGCGGACGGTAGCCACACATTTCGCTGGCTGCTATAAGCTCCCTTCGACCAGTTGGACTTCCTCGGATCATCATTGTTTACGTAACATGTTTATGCAAATATCGTTTTTTCGTTTTTCTTTTTTGTGCTAATTAAAAAGATATATTTGCGACAATTTGAATGTTTTAATAGGCTTTGTTATTAATTAATGACTCGATCGATGCAAATATGCTCGCAAACTTTATATTATGTAAATGTTGTGTAAAAGCAATTTTTAATACTGATTTCTCCCTCTTTCTGTCTCTCTTTCTTTCTCTCGTTAGAGAAAACCATTTTATTTCAAGCTATTTTATTTTATAATCTTCTAACGACATTTTCTAATTGGCCGCTCGCCGGTAGAACGCATACGTTGTAATTGAAAGAGGGTTGGTTCAAACAGATCGATGGCCAGTTATTTATCTCCGCTGGATCATCTGTGCGATCCCGACCACACACAAGCTGCACGTCGATCGCGAACCTGGCTACGAACGATCCGCTTTCATTGCACAACGCGACGTTTTCTGCGTCAGTTACTTTCGTTCTTAAGACATGCAGAGTAACCGGCGTGCGGTCCGGTCCCCGCGGCGCGGGGCTCCCGGGAATAGGGGTCCAGTTAGCAAAGTACGCGGGCCGTAAACAATGGTTTTAGCGAGTGCGTAGACACCGTAAAAGCGCTGGTGGCCGACTCCCACGGTTCATAGGGACGAGTATCTCCCTCTAAGCCTGGTCTTTACGCATACTTTGGCCGTCCACGACTCACCCATTTTGCTTTACTTAAGGCTCGTTCGTGCACTAAGTCGCTAACCGTTGCGTCTCTTTCGCCTTCTCGCCGAACGATCATCCGCCTGTTACCTGACGTTTATTCGCCGCGATGTACCTCGTTACATTCCAGCTTCCATCAGGGGCAGCAATGTTGGTAGTGCGAGTCCCTGAAGGAAGCGGGCGCCGGTTAGGAAACCGCGATACTAAACAATCATCTCTCGCGCTTTCATTCCCGATAAGCTGAAGACGGGATTTTCTTGCCACTGGAAAAAATTGAGAATGCAATTTTTTACTAGATTAGAATTAATATTCGTGGTCTTCCTGTCGAGTTTAACGCGGTAAACGATTAAGCCAGGTGACTCTACGAAAGAGATACTTTAAAGAGGTTACTTGGAAAATTCTCTGATATAAATGAAATAAACGATGCTTATTTTTTACACACGCTTTTAAATTTTACGCATTTTACAATATATAAACCATCTTGTGACTTTCTATGAATTTATTATTTTAAAAATGATGAAGCAACTTTTCATTGGCGGAGACTCGTGCTTAAAAATGACCGACTTCCTCACGCAAATTAGAGCCTGTCGAGGCGTTTTAATCATCAACGGAGATACAAAGACAGCACCGCCTGCTGCGGTGGACAGTCGTTGACCGCAGACTCGGTAACCGTTTCTGAGTCTCACTCCCACGCGTTATGAGATCCGCGCGTTTCGCGATGTAAAACGGCGAAACGCGGGAGCAGTTTTGAATTTCACGGATGGTCGCCCGATGACGATTGGTGCGTCTGCCGACGGTTGTTCTTGACTCCTTGCTTCACATCTCCTTGCTCTCTCTTTTTTCTCCCCCTCTGCAGGACAGCGTAATGGATCCGCGGGAATAAGAAGAAGCCGCATCAATATTTTTTGTACCAGTTTCGAACGTTTATACATTCGCGGAATGCGGCGAGGAATCGACGGAAAATAGACGTGAATATTTCGACTCTAATATTTTGACGCTTTGATCGAAGTTTTCCCATGGAGATATTGCTGTTTTGATTATGAATAAAATTCAATAATGAATAAACAAACATTACAGATTTGACAATTGACAATTTGATACAAGTATTTTATGATAGAGGAAACATTGTTAAAGCGGCGAGGAATCGACGGAAAATAGACGTGAATATTTCGACGCTTTGATCGAAGTGTTCCCATGGAGATATTGCTGTTTTGATTATGAATAAAATTCAATAATGAATAAACAAACATTACAGATTTGACAATTGACAATTTGATACAAGTATTTTATGATAGAGGAAACATTGTTAAATATTGTTTCGAAAAAGAAGTCTGACAAACGGATTGTTGCAATCTAGGACAGTAGACTTATCATATCTCGCCGTCGATGCGCTCTTTCTTTTCCATCGTACAGCAGCTGCTTTAAGTTGCGCATCGCGAGGATGTGTAATCGCGTCCGGGCCTAGACAATGCTCTCGCCATGTCGAAGAGATGGGAAGAGAACGGTCCTACTGTAGTAGATGAACGTTGCCGACAGCGTGGACGAAATTACGCTCCATTCATCCTTTCATTCATTCGAGTGGGATCTCACCTTCCAACTTAGAGCGATGTGTCGTTCTCCGCGGCGGCCTCTCTCGATGTAATAAGCAAAAAAGGCATCACCCGGCCAGATCATTACGTAGAGAGGAACGAAGAAATTATCCACTCGACGCGTAAAAAGCGTGGCGAAGGCAATCCCATTGCGGCTGGGACCGTCGAGTCCTTATTTTTGTGATCCAGCCAGCCGCGTGGAGCCCGATAGGAGAGAGGGAGGGGGGAGGGAAGAGGGGTACGCCTAGATCAGGATCTCGGGATCTTTGTCTACGGTATTCTTGCACCATTGATTTAACTCTGCGAGTCACTGACCGAAAATCCATGTCCGTTGCTTAACGGAAGCGATCACCATCTGCAACGAATCGTCCTCGAGAACGTTAAATCTTTTCCCTCGCGAGAGAAAATCGGTCATTTTTTTTTGTTTTTTCTCTTTCTCTTTTTTTTAGATTATTAACTGACATTTTTAATTTTTTTTTTTCCAGAAGGCGACGAGGAGTTGAACGGACGCCTCGTCCAACTCGGCGAGGTATTGTCCGAGATAGAGGAAGGAGGTGGCGGGAGGAGAGGGTTGGAAGAAGGGTGGCGTGCTATGATCAGCATGGAGCTTCCGGCACACGCGACGCAGCATGGTGCTCTACACCTGGGGGTCGGAGTCGGGGTCAATCCAGGTGACCCTGCCGGAAGTGCCCTGGCCGCCATTCATTCGCATCCCCAAGACCCTCTAGCCCTCCACCATCATAATCACAACGCTGCGACACCCGGAGGTATGCATGAGGACTCCAAGAAAAAACGTATGTTTCTTCTTACGAATCCAGTTCCTTTTATTTACGTAGAACGTTAAGACGATTGTCGCAGGAGACCAGTCGAAAGAAGCGGGAAATTATATTTTCAATCGTACAGAAATTGTCCTTCCGATAAATAAGACGACCATTTCCTGCGATAATCAATTTATCAATAATAATTACATTTTTTCTGGTTCAAAATAAAACGATTCATTGCATTATCGGCACAAATTTTTGATGACCCATCGCGATATATAAATGACTCTGCCTTTCGATATCGTTCGTCGATGATTACCCAAATTGTTTCGAGAACGAGACAATGTACGCGACGAATGGCAATGGCGAAGTGCACAGCCGACAAGAATGTCGCGGTTGCAAAAAAGGGCAGGCACGTGCCACGCGAAATACCAGCGATAAATCTTCGTCTCAGAAGCGCGGCAACGCTTCTATTACCAGCGACTCGCGCGATGACGATGCATCACGTTCGCCGAGTCAACGGCTGTAACTGGAATTCAGGAATCTGTCGAACGCGCTTTCCGATTCTCTCTCTCTCTCTCTCTCTCTCTCTCTCTCTCTCTCTCTCTCTTTCTTTCTCAAACGCGCTTTCCGATTCTCTCTCTCTCTCTCTCTCTCTCTCTCTTTCTTTCTCCCTCTTTTTTTCACTCTGTCCGGTCAACAGATTTCTAAAATATGATTAATAGCGCGGTTTTAAGTAGACGAGCGACAACTGTCTAGATAATAATAATCGTTTCATAATTAATTATCGTTCACGATACATCAGTCTTCTAGAAGAACCTTACAAACGCGATTACCCGTCGCGGATTCTATTAGCGATCATTAATATCGTTGAAGCCGCGAATTGCGCGTAAAAGCGCGTTGAACGCAAAAATCCGGATTCCCGCTCCCGCCGTTAACTCCTACCGTTTATCATCATTACCTCGCTGTAAACCGCAAACTTATTAAATCCCGGTATCGACGGCGGCGCACATCCGGCGAAGCGACGTTACGTGCCGGTGGGACATCGATGCGAGCAATGATTCCGACATCAAAGTTCCGAGACTCCCGCGTGAAAGAGCTCCTTGTTCCGTACGGAACAATCGAGTTAACTGAACTTGCCTGGCGCTCGTCATACACAGACGTACCGTAGAAGTCGGTAGTTTCTTCTTTGGTGGCCGATCGTCGCAGGTATATTTTTGAGCACGCATACAGATGCCCGCACATACGTGAGACACACGGATACGCGCCGGGATCATCTTCGAAGCGCGGTAGTTTATTCCAGCCAACGGTTGGTTACGCCGGCGTGGAAGCTCGTTGTCTTCCTTCGTTCTCCGCGGATGTGTATGCGTGACGGAAGAGAGTGGTGCTGGTTAAGGAAGATGAAAGGCTGCCGCCGTGGCAGCAACCAGTGACGCGGCATGAGCCACGAGACCCGTGAAGGAAGAAGAGGGGAGAGAAAGACAGAGTCAGGGGGTCGTTAAATCTAATGATATCAACGTATTTGACAGAGAGAAAACCGCGGATCTCAATTTTAGGACCCCACACGAGACGCGCATCCAACATACATCGTTATCTAATTTATTAATGATCGAGATTCCGTGTAACACCCTCGTACTCGCAATTCCTCTTCCTGCTTCTCGTCGACCGCGGGACAAATATGTTCTTAATTGCATCTCTGAAGTCATCGACGACATATCGCGATTGTCTTTAATGATGCGTGAACTCGCGCGGTGACATTAACTTGTAATTAATTTATAATTAACGCCGCGAATTCTAGCAAATTTATACGATTCATCGACTTTACGCGACGTAATAATTATTTCGTACACCTCGCGAGAGATCGGATCGGCCGTTTCATTTTGATTTTGCAGTTTTTTCGTAATTAATCGCTACTTTATTTAGACTCTTCGTCATTCGACGATCGAAAGGCCCGCGTTACTTGACCGACGATATTGCCTGAGAAAGCGTAATGAAATAATTTCTTTTTTTTTTTTCGGGAGAAGAAAGTGATATTCCAGAAGCGGAACTGAGCGTGAAACGTTTCGAACGTCTGAATTTACCGCGAACATTTCATTTTTGCTCTATATATATACCCTACGAAAAAAAGTATCGTTTTAAAAACCCACGCCTCTCTCCGATAGATTATGCGACGACTTATTACGCAAAACGTACAGGTCCTTTGATATATTTGACCGCTTGATGTGATTTATTTAGCAATCCGTATTAATATATTCAATAATCTGATATTCGAGAATGTAGCGTTACATGAAAAACGACTTCAGAGCCTCTAATCACTGCCTACGTCCTTCTTGCGAGACGTATTTGTAATTGTATTTGTATTTGCATATGTGAAACTCGTGTCATCGCTTCCAAATAAACATTTTAATCTTTTTATTTCGGTGATCTTTATGGTTCCGATAACGATCGCGTATGAACAGCGTAGTTATTGAATGTCATAAGAGAAGAAAGAAAAAAGACAGTACATCATACTGTTACTTCGAGGTCATACAAATGAGAGGGAAGGGATTAAACGCGCGCCAATATCGAGTGGGTAACACATCACGCTTGAATCTCCTCGCGAAAGTATTCTTTCTGCTGTGGACAGGAATCGCTTATGGGGGATTCGCGCAACGAAGAATGACTGGCAGCATCCGATATACAGGGTGTAACTAAAAGTTCTGTATAAATTTTGAATGCGAGTTCTACGCATCAGAACAATAAAAAAAGACAGTACTTCTATTTTCTAATTTAATTTGTATTTGTATATCTCAAGATTTATTAACTTACATGTTATGCATTTTGGTTCTTTAATTTATTAAATTTTATCGGGTCGTTTTTGTTTTCAAAATTTGACTTTATGTTATACGGACATTCATTAATTGCTCTTGTGACCTTTTTAATTGTTATTTAATAAAAAAAGATTACAGAGATAACAGTTTTTAAAAATAGGAAATCACATAAGTCTCATTAATGCAAAGACAATAACGGCTTAAATTTAAAAAAAAAGGATGTTCAAAACTTCCTCCTTGAGATTATACATGAGCATAAAAAATTCCAAGGATATTACGCAACCGTCGAAAATTTGTCTATGTCATTAATAGGAGTTGAATAAACTAGTTGTTTTATAATTAGATGACTCCACACAAAAATCATGATAAAATCTCATCTTTACAGAACTATATCTCCGCAACGAAGCCTTTCAGGACCCTCGTGGTCTTTCTTTTTTTATTGCATAGATTTCACCCTCAAAATTCATGCAGATTTTTCAGTTACACCCTGTATGTATTTTGTTTTGCGGTGCGTTATATGCACGCGTATACACGTGTTGCTGCGTATAGGAGAAGCACGAAGAAGCGCGGGGTAAGATAGCGGCGGTTATTTATGGGGTTAAATAAAGGAACACTCTGCGCGCGCGATCGCGCGATACCGGGACCCGGCGAGTACAAATAGGTTGCCGTGCAGGTTGCCGCTATCGTCCGGGGCGCGAGTCGTCATGATCCGAGACGGCAACGGACGCGGAGGTGCCGCAACCGCCTCCTGCTGCCCGCGATTTCCTATCGAGGCAGTCGCGAGGTCTCTATGGGCTACGATGGCGCGCCCCGATGGGGCTCCCAGATTTATACTCCTCAGATACGCGAGATCGATGAAAAATATTCCACGCAATATTTGACCGCGCTATTTACCAGAGACGCGCGTATTTTATATTATGTTTACGAATGGCATCCGGAAACTTCATTAGCGTCTGCCTATTTTATTGCTCCCGCTGTACAAGTACCGCTTTATCGGGAACACTGATTATATTCAGAGAATGACATGACACATGATTACGCAGCTGCAACGTTTTAATTAACGCATCGCAGGTCAGTCTTCTAGAATAAATGAACAGATAAACGCGTGCCCCGCTTTTGCATTGTTCGCTTAAATGTATGTATATATGCACGTTTCGATGGTGTAATCTCGGTTACGTATTTCTCTCTCTCTCTCTCTCTCTCTCGTCGGATTTCAATTTCACATCTCGATTAATTCCCTTTTTTTCTGTTTGGAACAGATGACGGCAGCCACGGGATGAACCAGGACGGTGAGTGAGCTTCTTTGATTTTCACGTATATACATCTAATTATAATTGCGGTTTTCTGACGTGCCTGGATATCTTTATTGCCTATCAGCTACGATTAGGCTGTTGAAAAATTGGGCGAGGAAAATAAGCGTGATGTTCGGATAAACGTATTGCGGACCGTTATCGATACGCATCGTACAAATAATTCCGTTATAATCGACCGCGGTAATTAAATACAGATGGAAGCAAGAAAATCGTCCGAAAAGCGTCGACCGCTTTGTCGATATCGGTATCGAGATCGATTCCCAATTATCTCGACACGTGTTCTTAAGCCGTGCACTACGTTGCGGAGCCGCGATGCGGAATCGATCCTTGCGATTCAATCGGACGTTGATATACAGATATCAAGAGATCCTCCAAATAATTGTTGATAATCGTGCGAGAGGCGCGTTCCACGCGCCGCCGAGCATTATCGCATCCTAAATCTATAAAATAATAGTGATTCGACGCGCATTCTTGAGATATCAATGCGTCAATTGAATAAATGTGAACACCGTAAAGCGAGATTGCGTTCATTGAGCTTCTTTTTATATTACTAGCACAACACAACGCGCGCTTCGCGCGCGCTATTTATTCTTTTTCATTAAACATTTTTAACGATATATACACAAAATAATAACTGTCAAAATATGCAATGACAGCCGCTCACGAAGTAAGCGCAATGACAGAACCAATCAGCATCGCGGAAAAGCGACAACAATACACTTCGAGACTTTCGAGTATCGACTTTACATGCCTTTTTTTAGATAGGAGGATTGAATTGAATCTGCGTTAGATTTTAATTCACTTGGCTATCAGAGCGCTCGTCCTTTTTCGAATCTCACGTGTGTCAAGAATGCTCCGATCGTTTCTCGCTTCGCGACTTCTCTTCGCGGTCCGGACGAGGGATGGAGCCGAGGGTTACCTCCTCGACGAAGTTGCGAGGAAGGATCCCCCGCTGCACTTGGCCATACCGATGTTCGCGTATAATTTATGCCGATGTGACTTACACGCCTCGCCGCGGTAGGTGGGAGACGGCGCTGGATGGTAATCACGAGTTTAAAGGGTAAACGATCGCAAGGTGTTGGGGGGCCGCGGCGTGGGGCCCCGTGGGCCCCGACCAGCACGCTCAATATTCAACAGGTATTTACATTCGCAAATTGTTTACGTCAGCCTACGATGAAACCTGTCAGGATTTCGTTTCGTCGGCAGCTCGATTCTCTCTTTCTCTCCACCACGTCCTTCTTCCCTCTCTCGTCTTTTTCCTCTCGTGCCCGATGCGCCTACCTCCCACACGGTGATCTCGGCGAGCGACGAGAGGAGAAGAGTTGCCCTCTTCTCTCGCGCCTCATCCGTCCTTTCCCCGAGGCGGCGCGTAATTACATCTGGATATTAATCAAGTGCACGTCGAGAACGAGCACGGCGAGATCTTGATTTTCGCCCGCGTCCGTCCGATCGCGCGGATCTTTTTTCGTTTCGGCGTCTATCAGCACGAGAGCGAGCGATCGCTAATTTAGTAAATGTGTGTTTGTTTAGCGGCGCTTAAGTCGGAGATTAATTACAAGGCATAAACAGGCGGCCGCAGCATTAACAGGCTACTTGTTAACGTAGCTAGAATTTGCTCTTTTCGATTATATGTTAAAAAATTTCTTTTTTAACTTTTAAAGTTTTTATATATTAACACGTGTGTATAATTTAAGAATTTATTAAAAAAAAAAAACTGGTGCATTTTTCTTGATACTAAATTGATGGTGACGCATCTCGGAGCGTTTCGGAGGTTTATTATTGTTGTTATTTATTGCTTAAGAGAGAAAGATACATCAATTAGCGAGGCTCGCACGATTCTGTACCGCGTGCTTTCGATATCACAATACGGTATCGTGGCTTTCCGCGATTTTTCCGCTCGCTCGCAAGATCGAGGCTACAGATAAGTCGGGCACCGGTCAAACGCTCGTACACGGTGCAGAACCAGTTTACTTTCCTTAATGCCGGACGATTACGCGGACATTTGAGAAGAGGAAAAAAAAAGGGAAACGTACGCGCACATATACAATCTGCACACAACCAACATCGAACTATCCGCTCGCCTCGTACCCAAATCGCGCCGAATCGCTTTTAACGACGGTTTCTGTAAATCATGCAGATTGTATTTCAAATATTCCAATTAATACGCGCTCGATACGCTATGGGAGAGCGAGCCATACTTTGATAACGCGAGCGGAAGATGGGTTCGATGCGAACAAGCCTCTCCTTCTTTCGGAAAGCGCTCTCTAATCCCGGTTTGTCCGATTAGCCTGGCGATAGGCGGCAGTTTACGGTCCTTTTCTCGAGGAGACTCGGACGGCGGTTAACATTTATCGTCGCGGTTATTAATATGCGGATTACGCGGCATAAGTAACGTCGCGCGCATACATGTATTATACATATGGGCGATACGTACACGCCGGCCGGCCCGATCCTAATTATAGCGTAATACAAGCGCAATCGCATGCGGCACAGCGCTTACGTAATCCCGCGATAATGCGGCTCTCCGCGAGTGCGCTTATGAGCGCGGCGTAAGGTTGCATACCACGCCTGCCGATGGAAGCGTTCGCCCCTGTTCGCCCGTGGGATTCACTGTGGGATGAGGCGGCGTTATCTCGTTATCTCGCCAAGATAGTGGCATCGGGGCTCGTGAATTTTTCCTCTCGAGAAAGAGAAGGACGCGCGGTATCCTCCGATCCGTACCAGCTTTGAATCGCGATCCAACGATTGCTTAAGATGAGTTTGTTTTCAGAAATCTTAAATCTCCTGCTCATACATGGAACGGAGTTGCTCAGAAAAGAGAAAAAGAGGGAGAGAGAGAAAGATGAACGCGAGATACGCGACGTTAAAAATGTAATTGCACGAAATTACGCACGACGAGATTTCCGCTATGATTAAGATTAACGCTTTCGTCCCGGATACGTTCGCGCGGAGCGGAGTGTTATAATTAAAAACATGACTTCTCAGGTATATTTGACTCGACTCTATGCTGAAATCTATGACAGGTACACACATTTCAATTGTTTCGACGTAATATACGGATTTCTTTTGATTCTTCATAACTTTTCGAGAAAAATAATTAAGCAGTTTATACGTTAGATCTAAAAATTATTAAGAATCAATTAATTAATATTGAACCATATTCTCTGATAAAATCTCGAAACTTCTTAAAAATTGGTTGAGACAGTTGAATCCTGCTTTGAATTTATGCGAACAAGTCGAGACTGGAATGACAGGATTTGATAAAACCAGATTAAAATTGATTAATTAATTAAATAATTAGATTTATATAAGTTATATAAAATCCGTATTAAAAAGCGCGTCGCGGAGAACCGGAGTGTTCGAATAACACGTAACGATAAAGGATAATTTTAACGAGCTGACATATCGCCGACTATATTCGCAGTGATATTATCTCGCTTGATTTCGTTTCGTTGCACGAACGCAGGTTGCACGATCTGCGCGACGTTGTCTGCGCAGCGCGTTCGCCGAGCCTGCTCGGAGAGATGCCACCGCCCTGAACGATTCAGGAAGCGAGGTCAGCACCCCGGCCTCTTCCTTTTCTCCCTTTCTCGCTTGTCCCGATTAGCCGGGAGTATAGCGGAGAGATCCGATAACATCGATCGGCCGCGGCGAGTAGCCGCGCCGATAACGCCGCTATCGCGGCTCCCGCGGTGAATCACCGAATGCACTCGGAAAGGTCATAATATTCTAATGTATCTCTGTTATCGATTCCCGACCTGATCGGTCCGGGAAGACGGGACGATTCGCGCGCGCGGACGCGCGTGATTAACGACGCGGAGCAAATCGTAAATTATACAGGATGATATTTGAGTTAATTAATTGCGTGCGGTGCGGCCGCGAGGAATTCCGAAAGAACGATGTGCCGGTAGCTCTCTCGAATATGAATATTTTATTCACTAGAAAGAGAGAGAGAGATCACGCGAGAAAAATCGGTTCCGCACCGATTAGATGGTATCGAATGTAGCAGAAATATTTCCGAGGAATGCAATCGCAGATTATGATAATTATTAATAAATAACATGACGTTATAATGGAGATAAAAATTTATTCAAAATTCGCTCGTACATTTCGCTAATTTCTCTGAAACATCCGGGCGCATACGTCAACGATTTACGATTATTTACGGGAGATACTTACGGTTCGAGTATACGAGAATATTCCTCGGCGATGCGACAAAGTAATACAGCCGGTTTCAACGAATACGCTAATCAACAAAACTGTTTCTACCGGCTGGTATCTGATGCACATGCCGTGCGCGAGAGAGTGTACGCGTGTGTGTATGTATGTGTTATTCGCCTCTCGCACATAAGTGGTACGTGCAGTACCACGCCCGCGCACGCGAGCGGGAACTCGTTCGACAGAACGAGAAAAACGAGAGAGAGATAGAGAGGAGAGAGAGAAAGAGAGAGGGATAGGTACGCACTCGCGCGCTCGGCGAGAATGATTTGTATTGCTAAATAATCAGCGCCAGTTGTCTCGAGCAGTTGGTTTAATGAGGACCGCGGGGGAAGCGGGCAGGATAGAGGAGAGAAGCGAGTTATAACACGCGAGAAGAGAAGTCGGAAGGAGATCGAGGCTCTCGTCGCACAAACTTCAGCTACGGCAATCGCATAATTCCTGACCAGGTTATCGTACATTCGATATTTCAATATTGAGAGCAATCGGCTAGTATATATATATATATATACATATATATGTATATATGTGTATATGTGATATATATATAGTCACGACTGGTACCTGCTTCGCCAATGCAAACGCAGGCTCGTAATACTCGAGTACCGAGTAGTAGTAGAATCTTACTTGCGCAAACAGTCGGAGGAAGTGTGGTTGCGAGACCGATCGGTCGGTGAGTCTGAATGCGTTCTCGCTATTGAAAATGCGTGTTGTATTTTAACGGTTTTGCGTGCCATTACTATTGCATCGGATGTCATCGCCGTGTTTATTCTTCGAAATGCATTGTCGACCCAAATTTCCTTTACAATGAACAAGTTACTCTCAATTTTAATTCGATTAAAGAATCTTTTTATTATCGACTGTTTTTGGAGAATAATTAACCATAGAATTGGATATAGTTTCTTTATATTCTTGAAAATATTATTTAATATACTTTCTCAATATTTAGTTCCTCTGTTGCAATAATGCATTTTATTTCTTTATTTGTTTATTAACGGAAAAAACTCCACAGCGATAGAAAAAGGTATAATATTATAGAAATATTTATAATATAAGATCAATATACAATTTTTTAATAGAAAAAAGATAGATACAGCAATAATACAAATAAACATATTAACGCGATTATAATAGAAATGGCGGTAATAATTGTAATAAGTGTCAAATCGTTGTTTTGACGTTGAAGCTAAAGCAGATTTCAACAAAATTTTGAGTTTGTGTGTGAAAAATCAGAAAAGAAACAGATATGAGTAACATAGACAAGATTACATATTCTAATGATAGGATTCATATATTCGATAAACTTATTTTAAATTGTGTACAATGACAAAAATAAATACCAGGAAAAATTTCTTTTTGGCATTAAATTTGATCATTTCGAGAATTTCAAATAATTTGACTATTCAAGATTAAAAAGAAAAAGAAAAAAAGCGTCAGCCAGTCACGCCTGCGTGTCTCGAGAGTGTGTGAAGCTTATAAAACGATCCAACATACGTTTTGATATATAGTCACGATCCAGTCGCTTATTCCGACGCGTAAAAATCTATACTGCATACTTTCCACACAGAACGCTTTATGAGAGTATCAATTCTACGTAGAAATGACCGACCGCAATCTCCTCGCGGGACGTAATAACGTGCGAAAACAAGAAATCTTAGATCGCTCTGACACCTGCCACCCACGGAGGTGCACACGTCTCTGAGAAGGAAGGAGAAACGAACGGCTGAGAAAGGACGTTTTCCGACGCGGGTACACACAAACGCACGTGCGTAAACCATCGACGAGGTTCGGGGAGCGCGGGTGGAGGTCCGATCATGCGTAACAAGCTTCGGTAGCCGTGTTCGCGGGCCTTTTACGGATCGCGTGTTGCGTGCCCGTTTTTAACGAGCGAGCAAAAAGTCACGCGGCGCCTCGATCATTATCGGGCGCGAGGGGATAAAACGATCGCTACGAGGACCCTTTGCGCCGAGACGAGAAGTCAGCGTCCCGTGTTCCTAGAGATACATTCGCTCGCGGCCGGGAGATTAATAATTATCGGGGTGGTTGTGAATGCTAATGGTTTCTGCGGACTCTAGAAATAGTCTGCATGGGATCTAGCTTGGACGCTGTCTTCCTTGCTCGACACATTGCTTCTTCCTCTCGACTTTCTCGGTGGCAACCTATGCGCATTTAACTGTAAGTCATTTAATACTATGACTATTTTGAAATGAGGAAACTTGAAAGTTGTATTCGAGACAAAGTCAGATTGAGAAAAGATATATAATTTTGGGTTCTTATTTCTAAAGTTGAAAGTTTAAAATTAAAATTTATACTCGCAGATTTAATACGAGAGATTACTCTCCATCAAGTTGTATTATAGTTTCAAATATTTTTAATTCTTAAATACAGATAAAATTTAGTTTGAGAAATTGGTTTTTGAGATCGATACTTATCTAAAATTAGAGAAACATGATAAAAATTATGATAAAAAAAGATAAAAATTAAAATTAAACTGTTTTAAAAATACTTATCAATATTATAAAATGACATAAAAAAATTCTTTATCATTAAAATTATGTCATTTCTTTAGAGAAAGTTAAAAAAAGGAAAACAAAATTAACGAGCAAGAAAGACATAAATTATGGACTATTGTTAAGAAAAATAGATATTCCGATTTAGGAGAAACCTACGTCGATTTTAGTAGCTTTCCTCTACAAAGCAAAACGAATGATTAGAGCGATCGTTGTGGTGTGTCCCGTTACGAGTCTGAAAATTGGAAAAGTCGCTTATGAATATTGTGAAAAGTTCCACGTGCAATTATCGGTGACGCGCGATCAAAAACGAAGGTGTTTCTCCGTTGCATCCGAGCAATTATTCGCTCCCGTCTCGATTACCGCAAATTACACGTGCGCGCACCAAGTGTATTGTTCATACGTAATACGCGTGCAGTCTTCTCTTCCACGAATCTCTCCGGGACTTATTAAGTATTAATAAGTTGAAGAAACGCCCAGCACCGATTAGCCTCGGATGACGGAAGTCGAACAGGTTCGTCTCTCGAAGCCTGATTACTAATCATGTACTACTCAACGTACACTCTCAAGTTCTTAAAGACGACGAACTCGATATGAAGAAATGCGAACAGTGACACGATCCTGTTTCCAGATTCTTGTAAACATCGACACCTGTAATTAACATACAGTTACACCTGTAATTAACGTACAGTTACATAAATAGAAAAATTAATATATAAAAACATCTTTTCAAAACAAGGAAGTTCGTGGGTGTGCATTTTCATTAATTGTCGATAATAATGTACGTTGTCATCTAATGTTTTTCCAACGTGCAATTATCTCTTTAAACTAGTTCGATATCGAGGCACGATATTTTGATCGACATCAACTATTTGGTATATCACCTACATGACGGTTTTCCGAGAGGCAGGCGGGCTCCTCCGAGTCGTTTCGTAGCTTGCATCGCCAGTTGAGAGCCGGCTAGTCAGCGGAGTAGTCTGTGGGGCGCCAGAGCATGACGCCATTAACGTAACGAGGCCACACGTTGCACCCTCGCGAGCACTGGACTATATCAGCCCCGAGTGCCGGCAATGGACTCCTAGACCTAGACCTCCGCGAGTCGCGCGCGCGGGAGAGAGAAAGAGAGAGAGAGAGAGTGTGTCTGATATCTCGCGCAATTATACTCCAATGGAGAGATACCCGTATCTCTCGTATATACGGTTCGCCGGTTCGAGTGCATCGGCCGATCGCGACCGGCTGCCAATAACACGACGACTAGAGCGAATGTTGCGTCTCTGTTTATATTACGCCGGTGCGCACGTGCGGCACGCATGGTTTTCCGCTTCAACTGATTGCGAACTGGTTTTTGAACCATCCAACCGTTCGCGTTTCCTCCGTCGGCGGATCGTGTCCGCTCTCAGATTGTCGCGCCTGGTCAGCGAGAACGGACAAGTGCGGCAGCGTCGGCGGTTCACCGCGAGTGTCAGCATATCAATATCGAGGATTTTGATTGGAATTGTACATTTAACCGATCAGATGTCGAGGGTGAACGTCATCGAGAATTAAAACTGGCGATAAATGTCGTTAACTAGCGCGTATCGTATAAGCGATGGAGGTAAAATCGCGGA
Organism: Formica exsecta; assembly: GCF_003651465.1. Taxonomy (NCBI): domain Eukaryota; kingdom Metazoa; phylum Arthropoda; class Insecta; order Hymenoptera; family Formicidae; genus Formica; species Formica exsecta. Next base: position 125,517 of record NW_021849528.1, read on the forward strand.
CGATGATATCCGCTGCATCACCGGAAGCGGGAACAAGCGGCGAGGCGGGGTCAGACTCGAGGTCGGCTCGACGTGCTCGCAACAAATCAGCGACGGAATCAAAAGTTACGTGGCTTGTCTCGCAGTCGAATTACGGTAAATTAGCGAGAGTAAAGAGCCAACGCCGACGAGAGAGCAGCAGGTACCTACCTACATCGAAGAGAAGCGAAGTCGTACAGGACGGACGGACGGACGGATGGGCAGGGGCAAACATAAATTAAGATGGGGGACTGATTATGAGGCGAGGGCAGGCTATCATTACCCGAGCCATCGTGACCGGTCGACCCTGCAGCAGCCGCGGCTGCTAAACACATCGCGTTTTCTCTCTCTCTCTCTCTCTCTCTTTCTTTCTCTCTTACTATCTTCCTGCCTCTCTCCGTGCTGGTACACGATCCGCCTGCCTCGTGCCCCGATAATGCCGGGGTGGGAAACTGCAAATTATTAATCTCTCCGTTCCCTGCATTACATAGTTCAACGAATATGAAACGAGTATTGTCAGAGAGATGCGAAACCACCGTTCCGCGGCCGGTCGAAGCGCCGCCGTTAGATAAAATTTTTCTCCCGGACCAGTCCGCGGATAGAATGAACCATCTAGAATGGACCGTCATGAGATTATCGACCGTTCAAGAATTTTTGCGTTCACGTATCTCTTGAAAATGTCATTTTTATCTTTTTTTTATTATTTTTCAAAGGGAGGAAATATATAAGTCTATGCGCTTTCTGAATCAAAAAATGAGGGAGAATAAAGCGAGCGTAGAAAACTAGATAAATAGGTAGAGATAAAAGATTTACGTTGGATCACAGGTAGTGATACCGCCTACGGGACGAGGTCGCGGCGAGGACGATCGAAAAGGACTCGGCCGAGTTCCTGCAACGCAACGCGAGCAGGAGAAAGTATGACATTAAGCACCACGCGCTTTTCCTTTGCCGGGAGCCGGAATCGCGATCGACGGTGAGCACTTCTAAAAGCTGTCCACCGGAGCGATAAAGAGTAATACATACACATACGCGCGTTGCCCACGCAGTTTCTATACACTCGTGCATTTCTCGTTTTTCCGTCCGCAGAATCGCGGTACCTTCCGCGGCACCACCGAGCAAACTGGGTCGGCTCTTCGTAATTTCCGGTGAAATCCAATTATGATACTTTGCACCTGATCTAATTGCGTTTCTGACCCGAACAGGATATCTCCCGAGCGCGGAATCTTTCCATGATTATTTATTTCGTAAGTGACATAAATAATTTTGTTTATCTCGATTTTCAAACATTTTATCGAAATTACTTCAATTTCCAATTTTAGCACATTTAAATCATAAAGAAATTGCACGCGATTGATAAATATTCTTTTTTTTACGGTAAAATGTTTGATAAGATTTCTACTGAAAAATCGACCAAAGTTTCAGAAAACAAAACAACGTGTTAGAGGACTTTGAAAGAATTCCGCGGATCGCTATCAGGATCGAGGATCGGCCGATTGCGGCGACCGATTTGCACCGCGTGACAGCCGTGCATGGTCGCAATTTAATTCGCGTATTCGTCGATATATATCGCGCTCTCGCGTAGCAATCGGTTGCGAAACGTTACAACTGTTGGCTCGGTCTCTCGATATTGATATCTCACCTCTCGATAATCATATACGATATATACAGGAATTTCCTTAACGAACGGAAAATTTAAACAATAGATTTTTTGATCAATTTTGAATCAATTTTCTTTGCAATAAAATTATTGGGCTCCAACGTATATAATTTTCGAATAATTAGTACTGAGGAATTCTTTTGACATTTTTGCGCAAGTCGAACACCTTCTGGTGATACTGTTCGTATAAAAGTATTCGCGTGTTTGCAGTACACGCGAATCGTTTCAGCGGCCGAGTTTTGCAGTTCGATCGTGAACAATTAGAGATCGTATCTCGGCTTCTTTCTCTTTTTGTTACCTCGCTGATCTTTTCTCTCTCTTTTTCTCTCGTTCCTCTTGTCGCTCGGAATCTCTGTTTTTTTTTTCTCTCTCTCTTTCTCTTTTTCACCGTTTCCGATACAGTCGAAGCGAAGAAACGGAATCCGCGATTCGAGCCAAAGGGACATTACGTATGCCATTGGTGGTAAAACAAAAAAAAAATACAATTGCATGCCTTTTTTCTATTCGTAATTCTTCCGCCTACGATCAACCGCATGCAGCCGCGTGAATGTTCGAGTGGAATTCCGATTCACCGATGAATTCGCAATTTGTTTTTCGATCGACGATATTAACGCTCGTTGCGCACGGATCTCTTGTTTATGATACTTGCTTATAATATTGGTTTACGATGTTTATGTTTTTCCGCTGAAAATGCAGACGGAGAAGTATAAAACGCACGTTACGGAATCGGAAAAAAATTACGCCGCGAAATCGCGCGTAGCGATTCTCGGTTAGTTAACCGTTGGCTTTTTGCTGAATTAATGATTCGAGCCCAGCGGACAAAATGTTTGCATGCGGCCTCTTGCTTCGACGTAACGGAATCGAGACGGCCTCACAAGACCATCGAGGCTACTGCGCGTCCGGCGCAGTATGGTATAAAATTTTTATAGCCCATTAACAGGCAAACTAATAACTATAATTGAGGATGTAACGTGCATATAAATGTCGCTACTTGATTCTGTGGGAAACGAGCCATCATCTCCCTCGACGCGCTCGATTCGTCCGCGAAACGGGCGCGAAAGATTGCCGTGAGTCTTCGATTGCCAATCAAAAATTCAGAAGAGTATCTTATTTACATCTCTCCGAAACGCGGAGTACCATTGTTTTCCCGTTGCTGATTTCAGATATTACACTTCCGGCCGAGTTTATCATGTCTCGTTGTTAAGATGCCGATTTTGTTTAACCGGCAACGAAAACGATAAATGTCATCGGTGCATCAAACTTCCGATCGACAACGCCGAATCCCGCCCCTGGGGCTTATCCTGCCTGTTGATATATCGGTCGTTCGACGCGACGCAAAACTCCGCGTCCACTCT
>NW_021849528.1:128678-133354 GCF_003651465.1 Formica exsecta
CCGCAGGCTCCGACATTTCACGAATTATCATAATCTCGCCGCGCGCGCCGGCGGATAATGCAGATGATCTCGACCGCTAGAGAGCCCGAAAGCGGAATCGCCGAGTTCCGTGGCCCCGAGCTGCATTGGCAGTCGTTTTACGATGTTCCCCGCTTGCAAATTCTGTTGATTGGCTTCAGGGAGATAGTTTACCGAAATCGCCCTTTAAACTAACACGTTGCAGTAACCGTGTGTACGATTTACGTCAATCCTTGTCCACGAGAAAATCGTCGTCGTATATAAAAAAAAAACCCTATTTTTATTTTAAACAAAACATTTTGAAAAAAACGCATTAGATAATAATAGCTAATTTTTAGAATGTTAGATAAATCGCCGCGATGCGATGATTGAGAGCGATGATTGACTCGTTATGTTACGCGTACGATAAAATTTGTGAGCATCGTGCACGATGATTTATTCGGAGATTTTCATCGCGGACACGCAAGATCTTAGAGATCGAACATTAAAGTTAGCTCGAGCCGCGGCTATACGTTAAAACGACACCGGTTGGCAGAGGGGCATTCGCCAGAAGGGCTTTACGGTAAGACCCCGACCACGCCATGAATGCTCGCGCTATAAAAACAATGAGAGAGTAGAGAAGAAGAGAAGGAAAGAGAGAGAAAGAGAGAGACAGGCGGCTCTCTTTGCATAACCGCCTCGACTCACAAAAGTCTATGATAAGTTGGCCCGATAAAGACGACCGCTTGTAATCCCCGGCTTCCGCGCTCCTGGGACGCCGTATATATGTATATATATCAAAACAGAATGCTACGAGAGCTCTCGCGGCTGTTTCTGAGCGAATTACGTTGCATGGTCTTTGATTAGCGCCGATATTGCATGCAAAGGGTCCTGCAAATTTATCCTCGCCTCTCGATCTCGATCCAATTACAATATCGCGCTGCCATGATAACACACTTTGATAAGAAAGAAAAGCTTCTTTTCAAAACCCGAAAAAGTAAGAAAGTAATTTTCTATGTCTGAGGCTGAGATCATATTAAGTATTAAAGAAATTATAAAAAATGGCTATTTCTTTTCTCAAGTTTTTTTTGTTGAATTGCGTGATTGAAGATGTGACATGATTGAATATATAAACAGATCATAAGAAGGGCGCAATCGATTTAGTCATCTTCGCGCTATGCAAAAATCGATCGCGATTATTTTTTCCTTAATTTGTGGATTTCTATGAATGTCGTAACGGGGTTACGCATGGCCCGGTTTTAGTTTCACTAAAGGAGGTGCGGATTATGATATTTCGCGGTGAGTAGATCCGCGTATCGCGAACAATAGCGGCAGTGTCTTATCCAACAGGTGATAGGTGGACTTGAGTGGCAAGTAGCGTGTCACTTGTAAGTGAGAATGTGTCCGCTTAGTGAATGCGTTATCCGTGTTACATATATACCGGGTGAACGCGTACCTATGTGTTGTCGACATTCAGAATTTTCAAAATTTCTTTTACATACGAAGGATATAAAATTATTCTTTATATATATATTTTCTATATAATCAGAAGGAGAAAAAAGCTTTCTTGTAAAATCGAACGATATTATGCGAAAGTTCCTTGTTTATTGTTTCCGGGCGTTCTCGTAAATGTAAAGGGGTACTTTTATCGCGATTCAATCGCGCCCAGAATTTTACCATGATACATTCGGAGGCATATGATCGCCATACATTTCCAACGAACGTTTCTTTACTCTCCGGGACAAGGCGGCGGATTAAAATTATTCTTTATATATATATATATATATATTTTTTCTATATAATCAGAAGGAGAAAAAAGCTTTCTTGTAAAATCGAACGATATTATGCGAAAGTTCCTTGTTTATTGTTTCCGGGCGTTCTCGTAAATGTAAAGGGGTACTTTTATCGCGATTCAATCGCGCCCAGAATTTTACCATGATACATTCGGAGGCATATGATCGCCATACATTTCCAACGAACGTTTCTTTACTCTCCGGGACAAGGCGGCGGATAAAGATCGAGATTCTATCGGACGAAGGCGGACACCTGGTGTACGAATGGAACGCGGGGAACACGGGGGCGCGTGTTCACGCGTGTGCAGGTGACAATCTCGTTTGTGTTCACATGATAAACGGCTCCCCGCTGGTGTTATGGACGTTTGACGTGCCGCGCTGAAACCGTTCACTGAAGTGGACTACGTTTAGTAAACCACATTCCAAAGACGTCTCATGTGTTTCCTATCGTTTTGTACACGTTTCTTATAAAAAAAGTGTGATACGAAAAATTTTTTTTCTTATGATCTTCTTTGCCGAATTATATAATTTAAATAACGATATAATAGCGAAGTATCTTTTTTGATAATATTAGATTATATATTATATATGTTTGTAAATTCTAAATCTGTAACATTTTTAATTTTATCTTTTTTACCATATTTCTGTAGTTTTCAATGGATATTATATTAATATGTGAGTTTTAAAGATCAATCTCTCGATTTTCTTCTCTTTAAAAAAAATATTTGTTGAAATAAAAATGATATTATTCAAAACTATAATGCAATCTGATAAAAAAGAAGCGCAGTAATATCCGTTGTTAAATTGTCATTCAAAATCAGAGGTTACTTAAAAACGAAATGATTTCGTTGACGTTCTTTCTATTAAGGTGATAGAGAAGGCGTTAGATCTCTTAATCGTTACGGTAAGAAACATGGAAAAAGAGCCAGCAGCCACTTCCGCGCTTGGCGTTCACCGCGAATGACAATCTATTTCCTCCTTCGTGCGTTCGCACGATAAACCACTCTCGATAGAATTGCCCGACGTTTCATGCGGCTTGTAGGAGCGTGTGCTACCTAAGCGAGGCCTACCATCTGCGCTCTACACGCATACCGGAGGCCTCGTTCACTCGGCTTAGTAACGCCGTCGTCCCTTTTCATATCCGCGTTAACCTCCGCGCGCCGTTCGGTTAATTGATCCGGAATACCACTCGAGCCTCTTCTTAAGCTTCCCTGCCACCTCGCTTCTTCCCCTTGCCTTCGGCCGATCATCATCCCGGTCTGAAACGAAGCTCCCGGTCGGTCCATCCTTTGACTCGCGGGGAGCGGAATTTCTATGCGTCCTATGGCGGCCCTTTTGCAATCTCCGTGCAACCTATCTCTATGGTTATTCCCATAGTTATCGTCAGCGTGCCGCGATTTATCGGCGTTTCGGTCAAGTAGCAGAAGAAGCCCCTGGCAAATATCTAACCTGGCAACTTCCACCCGGTGGCGCGATGACACTCGAGTGCCAAGAATGTTCATCTATCGACTCGACGTGCGTATAATTTACGAAACGTTTGCGCGGAACTCGATTCCCAACATCGAAGATTCATCCGAAGGATCCGTCGTCGTCTTCCGAGGAGCAAGGATACCTAAAATCAGCGCGAAGTATCGTTAAACGCTCGTTTCCGCGGACTCTAAAACGGTCTTGCCCTAACGATGCACGACGACGCGAGAGTGAGCATTAAATAGGCGGTTCCGCGGCTTAAAGACGAGTTTGCGGAAAATCGGAGTAGAGCGAGGGCGGTTATTACTTAATCCTAAAGGCGGGCCTTTAACATTACGTACGATTAACCGGCCGTTCGCAATCAGCGATCCGCGGGGATTGATCACTCGCGGATCGCGCGGGATCAATGTAGAGCTCGAGTACCTGCTCGCAACACTGCTCCCATCCCGTGGTATCGTGTGTGGTAATCCAGGGTATACACCTAACTACGTGATGCTGTGAGCCCGGAGAGACCGGCCCCGGCCCCGACCGATCTGCTTAGCGCGATGCAGGGCCGCTCTCTCTCTATGACCGGTCTATAAATCTAGTAAATCTTAAAACGATGGCTGTTTTATCGAGCAACAAACAGGTTACTAATGCGCCACGCTCCAATCACGAGCTCGCGTGACGCTCTGGGTAATGCTGCCATGGGGCGAGCACTTCCCTCTTTCGTTTTCTCGCTCTCCTTTTATTTCGGTCCACTATCTCATGCTCGCATCGCGCTTTTCCGAGCGATCTGTAGTAGCTTAAAGGTTAATTCACAATTCGTCCATCATTTCCATCTTGAGAACAGTTTCAATCAGTGATCAGCATATTTCAAATACAAACTCTTGAAAATAAGCATTTAAATATATAGTGCTTTTTTATTTGAATAAAATATAATATTATTTGAAATATAATAACTAAAAATAATTGATTAGAACAATACGTGGTTTATATATCAGACATTTTTTTTACTCAAAATAATAATTAAAGAGTAGCAAAACATACACATTTATTTCAAAAGTATATCATTATTTATTTAATACTAATTTACAAAGACAATTGACGTGATTAAACAAGACACAAATAAAAATAAATCTACGAGACGTAGGACTGTAAAAGAGAAATAAATAGAATTACAATTTTCCTGGTCGTGTTGTAACGCGAAAATACCCATGCACTTAATATTTACTATTCCACGTGGTCGGGGGAATTTTTTCAAGTCCGCGCTTGCACGCGGAAGCATGCGACGCGCGTATTATATTGTCGCAAAAAGCGGCGCACGACACGCGCCGCATCGGCGTACGCCGCGCAAGAAGTGTTAAAGAATTCCCCACATATCTGTGTAATCGTGGCCACTCGGCGCATCTGGTCACATTTCGACGTTGTACCGGAAGA
>NW_021849528.1:133848-165848 GCF_003651465.1 Formica exsecta
GAAGAGCGTATAAGAGCCTCAAATCAATTTCAAGGCAATCCGTGCACAATTTCCGAGGCATCTGTGTGTGCGTGCGTCATTATTGCGTATCGAAGATGTTGCGGATGTCGAGGAAGGATAGGTATCTTGATTATTATACTTATACATCTATACACATGCACACTTTTTAAATATTCAAAAATTTAACCTGTATGTCGAGACATATGCATATAAATATCGCGTTACAACATTTCTATCGCATTTTATGTGAAAAGTAGTCGATATATAAAATATAATATTCAATCTCAAACGCGTTGGCGCTCCACCTTCGCGTTTTATCGCGCGAGCGTGAGTTAGCCTTAAGCTCGGGCGAGAGCTACCAGACGAGATCGCGGTCGCGTAATTTATTTAAGAAACGACAGGCGCGTTGTCTCTCCAGCGTCGGTGTACTTCCTGTTTATCGTGGAACGCGCGAAGAGGCACACTATTAATCCTCGCGATAAATCGCACCTCTGTGCGCAATTAAGGGAGATTAATAATTAGGATGATGATTATACGCGCACTCGCGAGACAGCCGCTGCTCAGTTTTTTTTCGCAATATTATTTTGATAGCAACTTTCCACTAGTATTATTAATATACATATAAATGAGATTATTTTACTGATATTGATATTTATTGTTATACTGCCCGATTGTTTGCATGTCTCGTGTTTTTTTTTTTTTTTTTTTTTTTTTTTTTTTTTTTTTTTTTTTTTTTTAAACTCTTTTGCCACGTTCTTGGGTAAAAGTTGTGGACTAGATATTAAAATATTAAGGGAAAATTTAACGATGAGAAGTATCAAACGTGACGCAAAGTGCATTTGTTACGAGCAATTAGGAGGGAAACCTAGACTGTAACAAATTTCAAGTACGCTTTCCGGAAAGTACATACCGTGGACGATCTCTGTGTTCCGTAAATAAGTTATTAAAACGTTCCGGAAAGGATAAAGCCGTCCCTCGCTCGCTTTTCCATCCTCTCTGTCGCCCGGTTTGCGATCGTTAACAAACCAGAACGCGTCGTATTGTCGCAAATTGTTCGAAAATGCATCATCCCGCGAAGTAGAAAGCATGGCAAAAGCGAAAATCTGGCGACGGCGGTACCGACCGAGTTTCCAGGCTCGCTTTTCGACGAAACCGCTACTCGAAACTTATTCGCTCGCTTTAATCGGGAATAGTATATGGAGATCACTTCCGGATCGGAGACGTAATAAAAGACGGGCAAAAATCGTCTTTGGAAAGTCGCGGGATCCCTAGACAATTCACCGTATTTTGTCGCCGATCGAAACCGCAAAGCCTCCTCGAAGAAACGTCGTGAAAGTTTATCGCGATTTAGTTTCGTCGAACTGTGTCCATAATAGAATCACTCTTCCGGATTGAAGTCAATTTTCAGATACAAATAAAATCGCTGATAGTTTTTAATTCCATATCGCGATATAATTTATATTTCACTCATTCACACTCTCTCATTCTTGAATCGAAAGTTTCGTTCGATTGATGAAAATACTCGAAAACTGACATCGAAGAAAAGATCTTTTAATAAAGGCTACTTTAATAAGAACATCCACAGTATTCGCGCTACCAACTAGACAGGAGGTTACCTTCAGGAGGTTTAGAAATAGTTGACCGGACGTGGATAATGGCTGGCGTGGCCACAGCTGAGTACGCCGACCCATCCTCCTTACTGTGGCACGCGGGTGTGCAATAAGCGGGATTGCGGTTTTAGGATGATAGGCTGTCACGCCGCGTCGCAAATTATTTCGATGGAAGGCACGACGTTTCTTCGTTCTCTCCGGATTATACGAGGAAACACGGCACGAAAATACCTTCCCCCCTTTTTTTCTCCCCGAATCCCATTCACGGATTCCTGTAAAATGTCAAGAATTAATTAAAGGGAAAGTGCAGACGACAGAGATTGACTCTGAACAATCGGAGCGTGGCGCGATGCGAATTCACGCGATTCTATGCGAATCGTCGCGTTTAATCCCGCAGTAAATGGTTAATATTGATAAATTTGCAGTAAAATCCTTGATAAATCGCTCTGAAACGCGAAAAATTGTGGCGTGAGATTTCGAAATCTGGTTGCGCTTAAAAATATCTATAAATAACGGATATAAATATAAGAGTGACAACGGGCTTTGCATAATAGGAGGAGTTAGCGATAGCTAACAATAGTCGGATGCATGCGTATTTCGCTATGGCTCGTTGATTCCACGCGTGCTATGCGCGTTCACGGCTCCTTAACAGCCGCCAACGATCGTTGCGCTATTACGCGTCGTTATCACTATAGCCTGCTCTATCTCGCGATACTCTATTCTATTTTGCCGACGAAGATAAATCTTATCAAGTATTACGTCTCGTTGAACATGAAATATACGTACAATATTACCTCATTAAGAGAAAAGTGTGCTTAGAATCGACTGTTTTCCTTTAATGAAGTAGCTGGCTTGTTTATCTTCCAAGAATTGTCCCATAAATCTCGTTGAGAACGAGAATCAATAAGAGCGAATGATCTTCGGCGTCAGTCGAAAGCTGGCATGTGTCTGCCAAATGAGATTCGCTCAAAGAATGAGAAAGATAACTCCTTCTTTTCCTGTTAATGAAGCGAAAGATCTTTCTATTAACGAGGAACTGTAATTTGACAAGATTATGTTCTTGATGGAACGAAGAGAATGTCTTTTTAAGCAATATATAATGCAGCGGGAAAGTTTATCGCGAGATAAGCTTACGATGGGATAAATATCCGAGAGACGGAGAACAATAACTCTGCATTAAGGCGAGCCCTGTCGCGCTTCACACTCCCGGAAATTGGCGGCTACTCTCGGGAAATTAAATGAAAACGTCAATGAACGGGGAGATATTCTCCCCGTAATATCGGTTTTACGATCGTGCGCGCGTTCGCGGCAGAAAAATCTGCAATTCCTCGTAGGAAGGTGAAACGTACATCGCTGCCACTCGTAAATAATCCGGGGCCCTTCCCGAGGTCCTCCAATTAACACGCTGCGAGACTTCAGCGTGTGATATGAACTCGAAATTTCCCAAACGACTTGCTCACAAATCCGGATCAATGAGTTGTTTATTCAATATGTGACTGTGATTTTAGACAAAATTATGAAATTAAATCTAGCACGCGGATATATATTAATAAAATATCATTGCGAAAATTCGTTGGAAGATGCCTACACGTTGCTGATAAAACTAGAGGAGAGAACCGGTATCTGATAAAGCTGCGTACGATATTGTTTGTGTACGAACTTGGTTTGTGTACAAACCTGCGACACGTGATTTGTATACAACATTACGTGAATGTGTAAAACAGACGCGGAACGTACGTTTTATGGCTCATTGAGAGCCATCCGAAACACCGCGTCGTTGTCTTGGAATATCCGAGCACGGATCAAGAAGAATACAGTTCGTGCGCGATATAATTTCCAGATTAAACGCCTCGCATCGATTTTCCGCGAAAAAGGCCGACAGAAATGCGACTTAATGTTCGAGCAGGCTATGGATATTAATGGAAACATCCGCGCCAGCGGATTTTATAGCGTGCGAGATGGAGAGAATTAGCAAAGTTTCATGCGTGCTTGAGGATGTGGTGCGAGTCTGCGGCTCCATTTCTCCTTCCTGGAATCAGAATTTTCTACCTGCGTGTAATCACGATAGCGGCGCAGGTGTTATTTCGTTAGAAACAGGAGACAATTTCGCTGAGAGAAGGCGTTGGAAAAACGCGTTAAGGGAGGCAGCGTATTCGACCACTGTCAACTGCGTTGGAGTCTACATTGTTCGCGCTATAATACTTTGACGAGTATCTGGCAGATGCGTAACGGCGAGATGAAAAATGAAACAACGACCAAATTCGTCCGCATTTGTCCTAATAACTTGACAGAGAAAAAGCCACGGTCGTAAAAGGCAACGGCGGCAGGAATACCGACATCCGCGGCTGGACGTAAAAAAGTCGTGGAAATAAAAACCCAGTGTAATTATGTTTACGAGTTGCGGCTGCGACAATATAACTGCAGGAAGAAGGCGAAGAGGATACAACGTCAGAGAGGAGCTGTCAGGAAGGAGAATGGAGGAGGAGGAGGAGGAGAACGAGGGAGGACAACACGGGTGACGTCGCCGTGGCATGGCTATAAGACTAGGAATGACGACTGCAAAAATGTGTATGCGAAAATTTCATAGTCGCCGAATGACGCTCAGTTTTCTCGGTAATTCCGTGAATAAACTTGCTCGGTGAAAAGTATCGCGCTTGTACTGCTGTCAGTCTGCTCACGTATGAGTATAGTTTGTACGAGAGATATGTAACAGAACTTTTCTAGCTAGAGAAAAGATATTTATATTTATATTTGTAATTAATTTTTACATAAAATCAGCGCGTAAAATTGAAATCTCTGGTAAATGGCGATGATCGACGATGAAATTGTATAATAAAAATAGATAACGGCAAATTTTATATCGCGGCGAAATACTAATCGTTAACTTAAATGGGATAAGCGGGGTAATTAGCTTACCGATTAATTACAAGAAACGGAATCATAAGATACATACAGAGCTCGAATGTGTGCGACAAGCGTACCGTATTACGTTACGTTTTGCGACGCAAGAAGGCTGGACGGACTGTGCGATTTCATTTCTCGTTATTGCGCGCAGTTAATTGCTAATCGATCCTTGTACCGCTACAGTTGGCGATCAGACAATGTGGTACGACCCTGAATGGAAAACCTTCGCAGGCAAAGTAACGATCCTAATCGTTTCATCGTTAGAAATAATTCTCGCGACGTATACGCGGCTTCCGCTTCGCTCCAGCTTCCTGCTCGAGGCTGGAAATGGCGTGATCTTTGAGAAAGGATCGAAGCGAGAAACGCGAGCGAGTCTATCGACAGTTTATTTGTCGCGATTTTTTTCTTTCCTTTGTATCGATTAGATCGCTACAAGTCGAGAGTACCAGTTCACGCTCGCGTGAAGCGAGAATACGCTCAACGAGATAATAAGGGATTCGCATTTGCCATCTGACTTTGAATTTGCAGGTCGTTTGCGAATCGCATAGGTACAAATTATATAGTTAAATAAGATACATAGATATCTTAAGGGTCTGTAGATCGATTACGTTACGTAATCTCCGTATAATAATCGCATAGGTGTTTGCAAGAATTCGCGGTATCGAAAAATCTGGCGATCGATCTGGCGCAACTCGTTATTTGCCGATCGCTGACGTCTCGCTTCGATCGATTCGAGCTTCCTTCGTCGGAAATCGCGACGAAGCCACGTATCTCGCCATCCCTCGGTGGTATCATCAACGTCCACTTTTCGCGACAGAAGCGAGATATCCTCGGATCGCTCGAGTGCGCGAGATTGTAGGCGGATACGAAATGTATTCGCGTCATCGCCGGGCGCGCATCGATCCACTCCTCGATCCTGCGATCAATCTTTCCTCCGTCGTAGGTTGCATCTCGATGCCCGCATCGTAGGTACTCATTGAACGGCTACTATACCGCCGATGCAACCCCGGCTTCCTATACTTTGATCCCTATTTATGAGACGAGAAACACGACGAGGGGGCAGTCGCGGCAGGAGGAACGGGAACGAAGAGCGCTTCTAAACGGCGATTACCGTCCGGTCGGGCGGATCGATAGATCCCGTCATATCGCGAAATTCGCATCATACGAGGCATCCATAATGTCGAAATTTTGCGAGTACGATCATTTACGATACTCATCTCACTCGTCGAATTCTGATTTCGCGACGTTTTAAGATCTGACGCGCTGATCCTTTTGCGCTAGTATCTATCTAATCTAGCACCAAACTGCCTTAGCAGTGCATAGTGGTAGCCACATTTAAATAAAATAGTTTTGCTTATAAATAAAAAATTATTTGAGAATTTATTATTTCGTAAGAATGATAATAAATATAAATATATAGGAAATATTTATTTAAAATGAACTAATCGAAATTATTAATTGAAGTAATAATTTTAGAGGAAATTTCGCTTGAAATATTATAATTATTTGAAGTTTTTCAACTTGCATTGACAAATTTTACGAATATTATTTCTTGTATTATTTTAAATACTATTTCACACATTATGTATAGCAAGGAAAAATTATAGAAAAATGAAAAACAAATATGCATTTATTTCAAAAGTAATTAGTTTATCTTCTCAAAAAGCTTATTTCGTAAAAAAATTAAATATTCTAAATAATGGTTTATATGAGATAATGAATTTTTATTTTATATTAATTATTAAATTAACGAGATGTGGCAAAATAGAAGCAAATCTGAATATTTATTATTATATTTAGAATATAAGAAAACAATAGGCGGACTATTACTTCTTGTTTTATACAAAATATTAAAAAATAAAAAATGACATATTGAAAGAAGTTATTTTTCGGGTTAATTGTGTTTCAAATAAGATTAGATATCTAATATACAAATAGCCGAAGCAGATACGACGTGGGTACGATGAAGAATATCAATATAATTTTCTCGAACGCCGCCGTAGCTTATCTTGGACGGAGGAATACGGGCGAGTAAACGCGCGATTTACCATTCCCGTCCGAACGAACACCGGCGTCGTAACAGGTGGAGAGAAAGAAAGATAGAATGAGAGGAAGAGGAAGAGAGTAGATCCGCGGGGCGCCGGGTTTGGACCGACGTGTACACGTACTGTGTGTGTATATTCCTCAGTCCTAGTTCAAGGGATTCAAATTGCCCTTCAATCCGCTAGTGCCTCGCTGCACTTGGGCTGAGGGCACTTAGGCAGCCCTCAGTCGGCTGAATCATGTTTCACGATCCCTCTTTACTGTCGGTGCTCAGGCTCTTAACACTGTTCTCTAAGTGGCGCTTCGCCGGCAAATCGATTCCACCTTCCACCCTCCCCGAATAGATCTCGAAAGAGAGAGAGAGAGAGAAATGAACATTGTGCTCTCAGTCGGACGACGATATTAATCCAGCAAATAGGTACTGGTTGGATGTTCATGCGATTCGATCGAACTCTAACGTGTCAATCGATAAGAACGATTGCGCACGCCTTCGATCACTCCGTTCGACTTCAAACACTTCCATTTGTTTGTGCGTGCTTCCTCGTATTAACGCGGCGATTCGATCTCTACGTAGATTCGATCAATGTAAACCGATCGTTTAATCTCAAAATGGAATCACGAAATTGACGATATTAATTCTGCTAGCAATATCACACGATCGACTTTCGACGCAACATTGATAAGAGCCATTCCGTTAATTTTCGATCAATCTTCTCGTTCCGCTCGAATCTTAGAAGGTTTACAACACGGGCGCGCGATGTATTAGAAAACAGGTGATACGTTTATCTAGCTTCGCGGCTCCGGAAGAGGAAATAAGGTTCACGGCCGGCGGATTTTATCGTGGATTATGAGGCCTTAATATTCGCGGCAATGAAATTCTCCGTTAAGAAATAATCATTATTCTTTCACCATCGTGGAGAGTCGGCAACAGAGACAGCTCAAAATCTCACGTTCGACTTTGCGAGAATCGTAGAACCGACGGCAAAAAATGGAGAAAGAAAGCTGGGCCGGACACGGGGGTGGGAGACAGAAAAGGGGGATATTTGTCTCTCGGCAGTCTTGATTCCGCCGCGAATGGATTCTCCGATCATCGCGCGTCCTTCTTTGCGGTCGCAGCCGCCGGATATTGGTTATTGCGAGCGATGCCAAGAGTTGTGTATCGGGAACTCTCATGGGAACTCTTCCAGTGACTGGATCATTTCCTTGTCGATTAGCCAATTTTGATTTTGCTTTGTCGTCTTCATGAAAAGGTGAGAAGCAAAGCGATCGCAAAATTCTTCGTTTCAATATTTGTTGCAAAATTATGCTGATGGAAGTACAATTTACTTGCCTCTGATCTATTTTGCGAGCTAATAATCGCATATAAACATAAATAAATTTGAAACAAACATGTTTCATTATACCTTTGCTTAATTCTATTGTTGAGGGATCGATAGGTATAATCTCGGAGATGTTTTCCACTCAAGATCCTCCGGAGCGCGTTATAGCGCTAGGAGAAAACTATAGTAGATAGAGCGAATAGTATGTGGACGGTGAAGGAGAGGAGGAGGAGGAAGGAATGGTTATCTTCTCTCGTACTTCGAAGATCTCGTTTAGATCGGAATCGGATACTCACGGCGGAGACGTCTAAATCGGCACGCGGAAGAGACCAACGACCGACTTGGTCGGAAGAGAGGAGAGAGAGGTAAAGCAAAGAAGGATGAAAAGGAGGAGGATGGATGGATGGATAGATGAAAAAAAAAGGCAGCAGCTCCTCGCGTGACTACGTTCGAACGGCCGACACGTAGCTACACTACGTCGAGGCCTGTCCGTGTTTATCAGCCATCACCCTCGGCGAGTCGCGCCGGCGGAAACGTGGACGAGCCGCGGCCGTTTGACCCTTCCGAGTAGCGATTCGGGAGGAAAAGACGATTCGTCTTTCCATCGTAACCAGCTGGCGGATGCCGATTGAAATAGGGAAGTCAAATAGTTATCGGAGACCGGGCCAGTTAACCGGTTAATTATCGGCGAGCGATACGTTTAGAGATTGGACCTGGTCCGAGAAATTATGTAAGTATTCTTACGTAATTTTAAACTCCAGGCCACTGGCATGACCAGTAGTCGCACTTCGTCGCTTTCTTAGGACAGTAAAAAAAGATCGATACGGTTTTCGCGTGAAATATCTGTCTCCGCGAGAATTATGAATTTGCGAATACGCAACTCGTCGCTCGGCGAATTTAACCTCCGGTTCGGACGGGAAGAATAAAACGGTTGACGCAACATTCGCATAAAACTTCCGTGGAGAAGGACATTCGACAGAATAAAGACTCT
Organism: Formica exsecta; assembly: GCF_003651465.1. NCBI lineage: Eukaryota > Metazoa > Arthropoda > Insecta > Hymenoptera > Formicidae > Formica > Formica exsecta. Next base: position 142,716 of record NW_021849528.1, read on the forward strand.
CGCGGAAAGAGATCAAGGACTTTCTCGAAGCTCGATCTATAACGATGGGAATTTGTCCGAGGAGACGAGCGGCAACAACACCTCGCTCGGAGGCGGAATGTGAGGAGGAGGATGAAGGAGGAGGGAGAAGAAGCGTCGCAGATTAGCACATCTTACTTATAGTACTTCGGTGAAGACAGCTGGCAGCGACGAGTAACGAGAGATACACTATTACCAGATTCCCGGTACTCTTCGATTAATTGGCCGGTACAGTTAAGGGATAAGTGAAGAAAAGAGAAAGAGAGAATCCCCTCGAAGCGATCGCTCGAGGCTCTTTCGCGGTTAATTTATCGCGCCGACTGTGTCGGCGGTTGTCTCGTCCCCGATCACGACAACGCAAATGAAGACTTTTAAGCAGTTGAATCGCCCCCGACGCACACAAGCAGGTAGAAAAACGCCATCTTCAATACCTGTTAATTAACATCCTCGGGAATTCCTGCTTGTCGTCGCGGAGAAGAGATTCTGTTACATGGAACACGCGTTACGACGATTTGTCCGAGACAAAAGTCACACTCGTGAGCCGAGACAGAGAGAGAGAGAGTGAGAGACAGAAAGAGAGAGGGGGGGGGGATTATATATAACTTTATCCTTCAATTTATACGCGTTGAACGCGTGATTCAGAAACGGTTTCTTGCATCTGTTCACCGGTACGGTAAAAAGTTGACCGCGTTTGCATCGATCGTGTTGGCGGCCGACGTCGAGAACTGATAGCCGTTTTTTTCGTGCTTATTTATGGCTACTGATGACGCAAATGAGTAAAATCGAAGGCATTTTCAAGAGATGACAATTTCGACAGCGCGTTAGCATAAATGATATATTTTATCGTAGGTTGGATCACTAACAAAGATAAAGAAATAATAGATTGTAAATTATTAACGTGAAATAATAATTCTCATTTTTATTTATATAATTAAAATTCTATCTTAATTATTTAGTCGATATTTAAGATAATATTTGAAGAAATATAAGAAATAATCGATATAATCAATGTCAGTTTGAAAGTTTTGTAAGATTATTTTAAATAAGAATTTATAATATTTTTTAAAACTTATTATATTAGAACTAATAATTTTTTAATTATATAATATATAATATATATATTTGTTGTTACATAATATTTTATTTAAACGAAATTATTTTTTTGAATTGTATTTTTAATAGTTTATATATTTTTATAATGTGTCCACTGCATTTAGAAAGTGGATGAATTTCCACATGAGTGATCTTACCGCTTAATCGACACTCCATTCGCACCTCAGCTGAGTCATTCTCTCTCGACGTGATGTCACTTATATCACGGCTATCGACATAACGATACAATCATGCCGAAGCAAATATCTTTTGTGCGCGAGTCTGCGAATATAAAGCGATATAAGTAATCAAGTATATTAAACTATTTCGACTATCTTCCACATTTATATTTCTCGTTAATTCTTTTCTTATCAACCGTCGAGAGAGCTCAAAGAAAATACGTGGACTTATTATCTTTGCCGTGTCGCTCCTTCCATCCTGCCAACGACAAGTGTTTCGCTCGCCTGTCGAGGATAGGTAACCCCGGGGACCTTAGAGCGCGATAGTTAGAAGTTGCAACTTCCACTTTCTTGCTGTTCCTATTCTCCTTGCCTTTCGCAGCTTCAGAAACGGACGGGTATCGCGTTACTTGGCAATTTCCTGGTGTCCGGAGCACGCACGTGGACCATGCGGATGATTCCTTGGGAGGGGCACGCACTTAACTGCACGGATACAACGGTTGTTTCGTTGCTAGATGCTTCGTTTTTGGCTCGCACACATATACACACATACACGCACGCGTGCTCATATCTGACCCTGCCCGTTTCTTACCGTCTCGATCTACTCTCTCGCCTCGTTAGGCAAAAAGCAATGCATTGCGGCAGATATACCGGAAAGTGTTGCCCGCCTTGTATCTTATCATATGGCAATTAAAATGGGAATCTACCTACCGTTCTTTCCAAGACATACGAGTATCAATTACAAATAGCCGACGCGGGTCGCGGGTTAATACGTGAGCTAATTTTAGTTGGAATTTTATCCGCAATTTTAGAATAGCTACCGCAAACGTATCGCGTATCGCTCCGCTTAAGAAATTGCTTTACCACCAAATATTATTACTACGAGATTTCTCTCTTTCTCATCTTAGATAAATTATAATTAAAATATTCCAATTACGAAGCCGATCGACCGAGAAATTCAATAACGGCATCTCGTCCCCACGATTATTTATATTCGACAGCTTCTCTATTACGTGTATCTACTTTTTTTTATTACATAATATTTTATTTAAACGAAATTATTTTTTTGAATTGTATTTTTAATAGTTTATATATTTTTATAATGTGTCCACTGCATTTAGAAAGTGGATGAATTTCCACATGAGTGATCTTACCGCTTAATCGACACTCCATTCGCACCTCAGCTGAGTCATTCTCTCTCGACGTGATGTCACTTATATCACGGCTATCGACATAACGATACAATCATGCCGAAGCAAATATCTTTTGTGCGCGAGTCTGCGAATATAAAGCGATATAAGTAATCAAGTATATTAAACTATTTCGACTATCTTCCACATTTATATTTCTCGTTAATTCTTTTCTTATCAACCGTCGAGAGAGCTCAAAGAAAATACGTGGACTTATTATCTTTGCCGTGTCGCTCCTTCCATCCTGCCAACGACAAGTGTTTCGCTCGCCTGTCGAGGATAGGTAACCCCGGGGACCTTAGAGCGCGATAGTTAGAAGTTGCAACTTCCACTTTCTTGCTGTTCCTATTCTCCTTGCCTTTCGCAGCTTCAGAAACGGACGGGTATCGCGTTACTTGGCAATTTCCTGGTGTCCGGAGCACGCACGTGGACCATGCGGATGATTCCTTGGGAGGGGCACGCACTTAACTGCACGGATACAACGGTTGTTTCGTTGCTAGATGCTTCGTTTTTGGCTCGCACACATATACACACATACACGCACGCGTGCTCATATCTGACCCTGCCCGTTTCTTACCGTCTCGATCTACTCTCTCGCCTCGTTAGGCAAAAAGCAATGCATTGCGGCAGATATACCGGAAAGTGTTGCCCGCCTTGTATCTTATCATATGGCAATTAAAATGGGAATCTACCTACCGTTCTTTCCAAGACATACGAGTATCAATTACAAATAGCCGACGCGGGTCGCGGGTTAATACGTGAGCTAATTTTAGTTGGAATTTTATCCGCAATTTTAGAATAGCCACCGCAAACGTATCGCGTATCGCTCCGCTTAAGAAATTGCTTTACCACCAAATATTATTACTACGAGATTTCTCTCTTTCTCATCTTAGATAAATTATAATTAAAATATTCCAATTACGAAGCCGATCGACCGAGAAATTCAATAACGGCATCTCGTCCCCACGATTATTTATATTCGACAGCTTCTCTATTACGTGTATCTACTTTTTTTTATAAAATCGAAATCATAGCCATGTAATATCGCTGTTACGACATCGTGGAATGGATTTCGAAGACCTTGGGACCGATCAGTTATCGGCCTCTTCGAGAGAGAACGCGCCGTACACAGCACAAGCTATGACGATGCTTTATTTCCCAACACTGGCGCGAAGAGGTAGCGGATATATCGCGTTACTCGAGTAATTTCCCGAGTGTCCGGCCTGCATCACCGCGGAACCGACTCTCGAAGCGGGTGAGACGAGGTCAGGGAAACATCTCGCGGCGCGCATAAATCCGCGAAATAATTTACCGCGCTTTCTCTCTCTCTTTCGCTCGATGAATCTCAAATCGTCGAGAACAATCGGATTTAGTGCCGATTTTGAGAATTTCGTTTAAATAATGTTTTTTTTACTTGAAATAAAACTTATAAATTTTGATAAAATTAATTTTATAAATTTTATGATTTAAATCAGAGATTTATAAAAAAATCGCTGATTTTTATTTAAACCAGTGACATGTTTAATGATATTAAAAAAACAAAAAAAAGATTGTTCGAATTCCGCTATGTATGCTTTTACTCTCGGACAACTTTTATCCGTGGGAGACACACGCGGCCGGATCAGATCGAACAATAATAATCGGCGTGCATAAACTCCGCGTCTCGAGCGTGTAAACTAGATAATATAACCCGGTTCTCTCTCGCATGTGGAGTGCCGCCGGACGTGTATATGTAATGCGTGAAGTCGCAGCCAGATTGCGGCGCACAATAAAAATTATAAGCGAGCATAACAACTCATACCGGTCCGCTCCTTTTAACACCGAGTAAACAAAGTTAGTATTGCGATTTTCCGCGAGACGGTCACTTAATCTGAGCGCGAAATCAACGAGATGTTATCGTCGCTCTTTAATAATCTTCATCCTAAGTCGTTTTTATGCCAGAAAATTGGTTATATTTGATCCCACAACACTCTGAAAAATCATCACGCATAGTCGAACGACGTGGAGATGCATTACGCGTATTTTACAAGTCGAGTCATTAATCTGGTATGAATGTGTACAGTATATTCTTGCGGATAGTTACCGGAGTTGGATATAAACTATCTGCGAGCGGATGAAGTTACTTAATCTACGACATGTAAGTCGATGAATGTTACGCTGGGCAAAAAGCCAACGCGATCTGCCTTTCCGCTGATCCGGATGACCCCGTCGACGAACACACCCTTGGTACTCCCGTCCTTTCTCATTAACATCCGCGCGGCGGAGGATCCTTCACCTGATCGAGCGGGCGCAAAAGCGCATAAATTCGTCATTCCGATAGTCGAATCATTTCTTGTCGGCAAATGAGCACTGTATCCGATAGAGAATGCAAATTAAACCGCGTGGATAAACTTACATAATTTACATCGTGTCGACGATGGATATTACAAAGTTTGCGAGAGAGAAAGAGAGAGAGAGAGAGAGCAAGGGACCATTATCCCGCAAGCTATCGCTTCTCGAATATCGCGATAGGAGAAGAAACAACAAAGTTGCAACGACCTCCCTCCCTTTCCGCGTCCGGATGACCTTAGCGCGCCCGCAGTTATACGCCGTTGCTGATACGCTTCCGCCGCGTCTTTTTGCACGCCCGCGAGCTACGTGCGGGCAATATGTACATACATACACACACGCGTTGCTCGTGTATACTCTATTCGCGCGGGTTCGATAGAGCTAGATAGAAGAGAGACGCGGCGAGAGTGCGTGCAACACGCCTCGTGTGGACACGTCGGACGAGATGGAGAATATACGTAGCGCGTAGGTAGCGCATTAGTCGTCGATCGCGTTGCTCCTGTTGCCGCACAGGATAGCGGAATGCGCGAATTCTTCGGGGAGGGAGTGAGATAGCGACGGAGATAGCGGCCGTGCGGTCGCGCTCGGTGCCGCTGGCCTGCACGAGTCGCTGCTGCAGGAGCGGCGACCGAGCAGATGTCGGCGAAGGTGAGGGAACTGTGGGCGTCCTTGCCCCGGGGAACAGGGACGTGCAAAGCCTCGAGGGGTACAGGTACGGTTGACCTCTTGAGCGAGATCGGTGTGTGCGCTTTTTGATCCGGCTGGGCGAGGCTCCTCGGGGAAACGCGGTCGTTATTCATCTCCGAAAATATCTCGAAACTGACGAATATTTTTTTTTTCTTCGATCAATGGGATTTGATTCCATTTTGCACGCTTTATGCGCCTTTTTTTCCGAAGGAATTTACTGTTACTTGAATACCCATCCTTGTCTAATGAAATAAGATGTATCTTAGAATGCGTATTATATAAGTTACATGTCGTGAAGGCGGAGGTATTCTGAAAGAAGCTCGAATTATTTAGAAACTACATACATTAGACTCTTATACATCAACGAAAGTGCGACGTTCATCGCTTCTTTTTATATAAGCGAGTTTATCCGCAGCAGGTATATCTTCCGGCAAGGAAGAGATTGGCAAGGAGAAAAAGAGAGAGAGAAAGAGAGCCGGCCAGCCAGCTACCGGTTAGCCCAGGTCAGGGTTGCCCGCGAGCTACAATTTGGCATTTCTCGTGGATCCTGCCGTAGTATAATTTGCCTGGCTCTGCCCCACCGAGGAATCCGGTCCATCGAAGAGGTCGATCGCCGATCGATGCATAGTTGGGCGGATGCAAGACACGCGATGGAGAAAGCAGATAATTATACAATCGGCGCTTAATGAGGTACGGTCCCGTTGTTGATTTTAATAATGCAACGGTGAGCGATTTTTCGCAAACACGGCGTTTGCGATCGATCTAAAAATAACACGGATTGTAGAACGATAGATCTACAAAAAAAAAAATAATTTTGAGAAAAATCTAATCCATAGACTCGATGTTCACAAAAAAAAAAAAAATATCTCCCGTCACGCATAACGACTCTGACGTTTACCCGATCGCGAATCATTCCAACCGCTTAGACGGGACCGCCTCAGCGTACGCGATGGAGATCTTAATGAAACCGATGCAACGCACACACTACTATTGCGCGCAATCTGTAATGCCGCGCGCCGATACGGCGCCCAGTGCAATTTTATTATCGACGATGTTAGGCCCTCGATCCCGACGAACCTTCTTCCGGGCTTTAAGGCCGGCTGTTACGCCTGCCGCGCCTCTACGTAGCGGATGCGGACCGTTCCCGTTTCTAGAGTCTGGTTGCCGGGGGGAGCACGTGCACGAGATATGCAATCTCTGTTCTTATCTCTGTTCCTCTCCTCTGCCGCGGTTGCGTCTGAGATTCCAAGTTGATCCCTGATCCTCCACGCGACGATCGGTGTTTCAATTCCGCGTGCTGGTGATTGTATAAGTCTCACCTAACGCAGCACCTGTGCGTACGATACCAATAGTCGCCACTGTCAGCGTCGCTCGCCGGTATCACGCCTGGCCCGTATCTCGTAACGGTAAAGCTAATTAATAACTCCTCTTGCCCTTCTCGCGAGAGCGCGGCTAATTCAGCCGCGTTACGCACGAAGCGGAATCGTGGAATCGCGCCGCCGATTTCACGAGATCGATCGACGCATTTTACCGAGCTTCAGGCATCAACCTCGAAGATCGCATATAGCGAGAGGGAAGAAGAGAGAGAGCGAGAATACGCGCTCATATTTCCTCGTTTATATTCTCCCTCGTCATATATCAGCTATATTTGTTATTCCATTCGCGAAGAGATCTAAGATAACACGAGGGTGTTGGTTCGCATTGCACGCGCGCGCGGTTATTACTGTCTCGGGCGAATTCGCGTCGCATCTCGACTCGCCTTCCGCATCGGGTCTTCCGCATCGAACGAGCGAATACCGGAGCGTACGCTCGTTGCCAGGAACAAGGAAGTATAAAATCGCCAATGGTTTTTTATTCCATTCTGTTTTTCGATTATACAGTTCTCGCAATAGGAGCGAATCCAAAAAAATAATTATTATTTCTCGTCGTTCCTTTTATGTCTCAATATAAAGGCCTTTAGAAAATATCTTATTAAAATTTTCAGAAATTGTCAATGTATAAAAAGAGCTATTTTAACATAATTAGCTTTTTTTATTACTTTAATCACGAATTTCTTACAACTGTGACGTGAGCTTTTTGAAGAAGTCGGAATTATAATAATGGAGAATGTGATTATTCTTTTTATATTTCGAGTTACGAAGAAAAAAATTTTTATTATATTGTCCGATTTGTTCGCGAGCCGCGCAGAACGATGTGTTAATTGTGCGTGCCCCGTTTCTCGGTTTTCAGCATTCTGTTTCAATGTCGCGCGATTGAAGATTTCCGTCCGTGATTGCCAGACAACGATGACGGTCATTAACATCTCCGGCATAAACAGCTAGAGAGGAAGAAATATAACGAACTATTAAAAGATATTTATAAGCCGGAGATAATAAGGCCTCTCTCTGCGTTATAGCCGCTCGTGGATTCTCTTAACGAGGCATTGGCGTGCATAGCGTGGCATTCCAGCTTTGACAATCCTGATTCTCGGTCGCGACCCATATTCGACTGCCCATTTAAGGATCATCGCATGGTAGCGATTAAAGTGTCCGACTATTACTACTACTATTCGATTCACGGTTTCGCTTTGATGCAGAGATACAAGAAGCCGCGTGTGACTTGCGCCACAAAATAGAAATCAGCGTGACGAACGATCGATTAAATGACCGTAACAATCGACAACGCCGTTAGATCCCTTCAAAAGCTAACAAGCTGCGAACTAGACTCGATTTCCCTTTCACGAGCAAAATAACGCAATAAACAAAATAATGGCGTTATTTTGTTAAAATGTGGAATTTTGTGAAACTGCATCATTACATTTTTTAGTTACATTACTTCCCGCAAATATAATTGAGCTGTAAAGCCGGTAACATGTCCATTAAGATGAATTATGAGACGAAATATCGCGGAGAGAGCAGATCTGGTAAAGATTATCGTTCGAGACGATCGTTTTTCCGTCTAATTGTTCGCGCTGCAATACTGCGCTACGTTTTGAGGAAGTTCGCAGTCCAGGAAAATGTAGCCCGGGGTTTGCGATAAGAAGTGGTAACGGCTCGCGAAGGTCTCGAGACCTTAGGGACAACGGTTCTTAGAAGTGCAAGAGAGCTGTAATCCTTCCCTCCTCGTGGCAATATACGAATCACTGTCGGCAGAAAAGTAGCAGCCCGCGGGCTCCGCAATTTCCGTAAATACACAGTGAAAACATTGCGCGTCCCCGTAGCCGTTCGCCGTGTCTCGCTTCTCTATCTGGACGAGGAAGAGACTGGAGAGAGGAAGAGAGGAAGCTTTAATATAGAGATCCGCCTAGCTTATATATTTATCCATACCGCAGAATATTATATTTTTTTTCGAATTTTTAATTAATTTTGAAATTAAATTCTTACACGTATTGTTAGCACTAAATGTACGAACGCAGAACGATTGTCGCGCGAATTCTTTTATTTATAAGCCGCGCAGTCTCGTGTCCGCTGAAAAATTTCCCCGGAGGCAAGCCTGAAGTTCCAACACTCTCTCGACATGGTCACGAAGCACACGGAAGCCGACCGGGCTTCCGTCTCATCGGGCGGGCCACGATTGCACTTTGACTGACTCCCATTGAGTCGTCGCGTCGAGTCGAGCACGGCACAGCATGGCACGGCACCGTCGACAATCGGCGTGTATGAACGATAATTTATTCGGAATGGGATGCGAATCGCGGCGCAAAAGTCGTGCGGCCCAATCGGCGGTCATACATCGGCTTTTCTGGTCCGCGTGTCGGCTCTGCAGACTGAGAAATCGTTTCTCGGATCAGCAGCAGCGCCGTAAGAGGCGAGCTGCATGGCCGGCCACGGACACGTGGATTCGTTCAACTGTCATCCGTTGTTGTGAATGAGGAGTTTATTGTGCCGCGATTTGAAGCCGCGGCATTTTCATCGTGAAGCAAAACTGATCTAACTCCGGTGAATTTCACGACACACGAAAATTGTATCTACATAAAATACATGATATAAGAGGAAATTATCTCGAAAGTTATAAATTTTATTTTAGAATATTAGGAAGAGGGGGACACAAATTTCTCTGTAAATTATTGATTGATATGAATTGTATGTCACATGTGGTTACGTAAACATGTTACATTAATCGCCTAGATTTATCCATGTGTCATCCAGACTCTCAACGCTCTGTCGGAAATTGAGTGTTTTGCGGACGTATACGAAGAAACTCCCATTAACGGAGGACGTTATCGTTACATCGTTACGCGCTGAATTCATCCCGTTTTTTTGCGACGATTCGAGCGTACAATTACGGAGGCACGAGCAGCGACCCGGGTATGTAACTGGACGGAACCACCTTGTCCCTTTCAGACTCGGACTAATGACAAGGGCGTCTGGCGTTAGCGCCAGATCCAACGTGAAACTCCGCGCAATCAAGGGCGGGAAATAAAATGCGTCCTCCTGTCGAAAATCGACGAAAATTGCCGGCCGAAAAGGCGCGTTAACAAGCGTCATTACGACGTTATTACGCGCGCCAGAAAATGCGTGAGATCGAGGAATCTAAACGCGGAATCTACAAACTGGTTTGACGGCGCCCCGCGCGGGCGTTAATGCCCCCCGTGACCCTTAATTTAGCTTCTTCATCAATCTCGGGGAAGCTCGCGATATCTCGCGATCCTCCGCCACTATATCGCGCTTAATTTAACGGTACTTATCGGCAGTGTCGGAAGATAAACTATAACGATTACAATTTCTTTCGAAATTGCAATGCAATCATAAAATGTATATTTCATATTTCTCAATCACATGTTTATATCGAATTGAGCAATCGAGTAACAATTAATAGCGCTAAACACGCTTCGCGACACCCGTTAATATAATGATGAGTCGCTAATTAAGCCGCATTAATCGCAAAGATTGCATTAACTATATAATCCATATAAAAAAATAATCCGGATTAAAACAAGATTAATGTGAAATATACGATCGTACATTTTATGTGCTGCTTTACTGTCTTATACTCGATATTGCGGTATGCTCTCCCTCGAATACTACGTTCTCTGCGCTGACTTCATCCGATCAACGTTGTTATTTGCATAATAGTTTATGGGGGACAACAAGAGGCACACGTACAGAGCTGCTATGGTGTGGGAGAAAGAGGGCGAGGTTTCTCCCGCGCGATCGGTGCGTTTAGTGTCGATTCAAGGTTCAGAAAATGGTATCGATGTAAACAGGTAACACGCCGCGTGAAATGGAGTCGAAACACTCGACAATGTGCGCGGAATCGTAAGTTGGTACGCGTTATAAGCATCTCGCATACGCGGGTTTATCGCGAATCGGCCCGCAAATATCACTATTACTTTCTCTGCCCTTACTTCGTTTTACAACCTAAGGCAACTGTAGGCGAACTCTGAGCGGATATGTGCGCATCGTTGCACGCCTCGAAGCACGTCCTTAAACTTGTGCATACAGCGACGTAATACTATAATATAGCGACGCTTTACGTTCGACCTGCGCGAATTCCGTATTTCGCATCGCATTAAATAATACATAGTCGCTTCCTGAAATACACGAGTGATGTGTTCCCACGTTTCCGATTGGAAGTTGAACCGTTTAATACGCGTAATTAAATGCACATCATAGCGGCGATGCAGATTATTGAAAGCAATCATCTGAAAATGATCATTTTGTTCAAATAAAATATTATTTGAAAATTTATTTTCCATAAGGATGACAGGTAAAAATAGATCAGGAAATATATTAATTGAAATATTGATTATAAAAGAATTTTCATAGAAATTTTAATTGAAATATATTTAATTGAATCATGTTTAAAATTTCCGACAACTTGCATTGATATTTCAAATATCTTATTTCTTACATTATTTCAAATTTTATGTAGTAAAAATTAATAAGAAAAATTAGAATAAACAAATATAAATTTATCTCAAAAATAACAATGTATTATATCGTTTAACGGAACAAGATGAAGAGTAGATCTAAGAAACACACAAATCGTAAGAGAGAAATAGAATGAGTACAAAAATAAAGAATAGAAATAGTATCCAAATATTAGATTTTACTCGTACAACGAGAGAGAAATAGTTATTTTAATTAATTATTGTTTTTCTTTGCCTATATATATATATATATATGTCTGCGTTTTCTATTTCAAACACACACTATTTTATCTACCTGCGAATAATACACATACTGTAAGACCTGAGGAATTTCATGGTGCATTCACTTTTAAGATTAAATACGCAAGGATGGACATTCCGTCAGTGAAAATCAGTGCATCGTGGCGCCTTTTTTTCCATACATATTTCGCAATCTGTTCTCGGTATCAGCGCGGCCTCTCCGACCTCTCCCACGGTGCGTGATCGAGCCTGAAAGATAGGCCAGCAGGCGAACGAGCACAGACCGGGGGAGGAAGAGCGCGCGTAATGAAATCGGCTCGCATCTGAAACGCACCTATCGCGGATAATACGAGAGAAAGAGAGAGGGAACGTAACACAGCGCCGGCAGCAGCAGCAACGAAGCGACGTGTGGGATCGTCCTTGTCTGCGCTCCCGCGGCCCCCATTGTTCGCGCCGACGACTCCGCTTTGCTCGCCGGCAGCGCGCGCGCGCGCGAGAGGACGCGTGCGTGTGTATCTATCTGTACGCGCACGGGTATCGAAAGTAGTTCACTTTGCTTGGCGAATTGTCTCGCCGCGGCGCATTGAATCGTGCTTCGCTCCCGGTAACCCAGAAAGAAAGTGAATTTCTTACCGCGACTCGCGATTAGAGCGGAAAACGAGCGCGAATGCCTCGTTGATACCTCGACACGACCTATATATAGAGTTAAAATTTTGTTCCACATATTTCTTAGATAGTAATATTCAATTAATCATTAAACATTATCGGGGAGGTTTGAGATTAATTAGAAATCGTCCAAATTATTTGATTTATTTATTTTTTCCTTTTTTAAAGAATACTTGATGGGTTTTGCGGTGATACTTTGTCATAACGAGAAAGTAATAACAATTTCGCTGCAAAAAGAATATCCACTTGTTGCATAAGCCGACGAGCGGATTTATTAGCCGAAGGAAGGAAGGGCGAAGGGAGATACACCGACTTTGATTTATCCTCTGTGGGTTGCTCAATATCAAGACAATAGACTGGTAATCAGTATCTAGTGCAATCTCGACCGGATATCGATCAAAAAACGTATGCGCGCTTCTTTTCCTTTTTTAGAACTATTCTAATATTTTCCCATCTTCCCCTTCTTCTTCGTCTGACAACCAAAGCGGTTTTATTGAAATTCAATATAAAACAAAGAATTGGAAAAAAGAAAGTATCATCAGTGCAAATCATCAGTACGACAAATTAGTTAGATAAATATTTTATAATAATCAATAATTTATTTATTAAAATTGGAAGGGATCACGCAATAAGTATTCATACGGAATTACAAATAAAATGCAATTAACGCGCACTTTCTCACAAAAGGAATTTCCTCGCAAAAACTTAAGCATGAGTAATCACACATTGCCGTAATCACCATATAATAAACACGTACGAGCGTGCTTATCTCGGGCGCTATCGCGCGACATCGATTTCATAAGACGTTCCCAAGGAGAGGCGCAATTGCGCGTCTCCCTTTCGCAATTGTTTGTGCAGTCGATGCTCGAAAAAGGAAGTGACGAGATGCGAGATCGGAGGAGTAGCAAAGAAAAAAAAACATAACGCATTTGATTTTTGCGATCGATCTCCACACAATTCGTTAGCTAAATAATTCGTTTAAACCTTTTCTACATTCAACACGTTCGAGTTTAACTTTTCGAATTTTGTAATCTTAATATTAACAAGATTACGCTACGTTAGAATATGCGGGCGATATTTCCTTCTGTGATCGTGCTAAAAAGGTGGCGCGTTACGGCGTCTCAAACAAAAGGGATGTTAACCGCGTGGTGCGACATCGATTTCCTCTCCGCGTCGTTTTGCAATTTCTCAGGAAGTGGTGAGCGGGGGAGGTGAACCAAACTGCAAAGCCGCCGTGATGGGAACCGCGAGATAGCTCTCTGCCCGCGTTGATTTTCAAGAACGCCAAATTGCAGGAAGCGAGAGGTCAGATCTACCCGACGGCATGGCGCAGGCCGTGGGGAACCGGCCGAGGGTACAACAACCAGGGGGGAATTCACCTGTGCACCTGCAACCGACTCGTCCGCATGGCGGTCGGATCTCTCATCGATCGCGGCACTTCCGGAAGCCGGCAACTTTTGCCGCATCGGAATCTCGTCGATATTAAAACAACCACGCGTGATTTCACGAAAAAAAATCTTCTCGATCGAAAATAAGATAGTTTAGGAACATTTTGACACGCGGGAGATCTTGATATTTTCGTATTTAGCAATATAAATAATTTTTAGCAATATTATAAAACAACTAGAATTTCAAAAACACTGATTACTACTGTGAAACGTTTTTTAATTAAATAATTAAAATGCTAGCTGGTTAATTTTCAAAATTATATTTTCATTGTCGAAATGTATTTAAATCATCCTGAATTTAAAAAAATTCTCATAAAAATGAAGATTCATTTAAAAACTATTTTTTTAAACATCTGCAAATTATGATATACTCTTGTGCGATACCGAGAATCATTCTATGGAAGGGGCCCACAGGTGGAAGGGGAGGTCAGACGAGGTTGCGCATATTGTGTGGCGAAAGTGTGTAACGACCGCCCTAACCGCGAGTGTGGATTGCGGAGCGCGTGCTACCACCACGCACGGCGACCGTCTAATTGCGTTAACCGGTAACCACGAATGGCAGCCGCGATACGCGAGTGACACCGATTTACTGGACGGCGATAGGATCTCGCGGATTTCGCAAAAACGCGCGCAGGGATCTGGTGTCCCGGATAACGTCCCGGTCACGCTTTCGTTATCGCGAACCGATCGCCGATTGATAATTGAAAAATACAATTGATAATTTTATCACATTATCCGATATGCAAAGCGTTATTCTCCCCCCTCTCTCCCGTCCCCTCTCTCAATCTCTCTCTATCTCTGTATTTAACGCCGGGATGCCGCGAGAAAACGTGATGAAAACCGAAAGCGTTCCGGTTGACCCGCATCTTCGAAAACACAATGGGCATCTCTCCCGCGATCTACGATCAACGATTTCGTTTCGCAATGTTTCTTCAGCATCGCGTTTCGCATACAATACCGTCATAAGGCTTGCCGCCGCTCTTATGAAACGTGTAAACGACAGCGAAACGGTTAATCGTCCGTCTCGGCGATCTAATTTAGAGTGCGAGCGTGTGTAATTAATAAAAAACGAAAGCGTATTCGTAAATAAAAAACCGACCACGTTACGAATTTCGCGCGAGCGGACGGAAAAACGAGTCCAGCGGAGAAAGGGGACCGCGGAGAGAAGATATACGCGAATATGGTGTGGCGAGGGGGTAGGGGATGGGGAAGAGAGCGTACACGTGCGTGCGGCGCACACACACGCTCGGGGAGTGTGTTGCTCTCGCTTGGGAACCCGACGCCGAGCACGTCCTTGACCGGGTCTATCGTGTGACCGATCTCCGGGCGCATCACAATGCCTCTTCCCCTTCACCGTGCCCGCCTCCAGCGCGACCCTCTTCTACTGGGGCCCCGCGACGAGAGGCCTCCGCGCGCGCGCGCGCCTCGCACCGCGGCCACTTTGTCCCTGTTCGAACGCAACCCCGTCGCACGCACACGCGCGTGTTCGGCGCGGTTCTAACGCCGTCCCCCGGCCAAACAATGCGAGATCTAGCACGTTCGCCATTTTTCGCGACTATTGTTCGCGCGGTATTAATTACCCGCGATGCGCAACACTCAAGCGAGATAAATTTCTGCCGTGGGGGAGGGAAGATGGGCGCATTTCATCTTCAAGTAACGCTTCGCCGTTGGAAGTTCGTACTTTTTAGATACGCTTCCTCGCATCGACTTTATCTTAAAGATCCATTACGCAGCGTGTTTGTATCTCGTGCGAGCGCCATCGTAAAATGTTCTGAGGCAAACATACCCCGCGCGTATCGAAGGTCACCAGAAAGGCGAAGTTCCCTGCATCTGTGGAGTGCATGCTTAATTTAAGTTCGAAAGACGTCGTTTCGCGGCCGGATCATCACCAGTGCGATTCATAAATTAAGATTTAAATACAGTATTTCTTTATTAATAGAAGAGTGCTGAGGATTGGTCACGTGGTACGTCGCTCGATAAAGAAATGAGTAGGAGAATAAATAATAATTTCTTTTTCATAATAAAAAATGAAAAAATACGTTTATTCCGATTAAGGAATAGAAGAAATGAAGTAATTGATATCCGCGTCTCTGAACGAATAGTTTCCATTTTTATCGGCACGCGATGAGAACCGCTGTTCATAGTTAAAATAGTGGGAGTAGACTGGGAGTAGTCCGATACGATGTACGGCGAGGCGGGAGGGAGCTGAGACAATGGAGCATTAAAGCTACGGCGTAGTTTTCTCGACAGGAAATTACAGGGATCACGCGGAGATTGACAGAAAAACGGCCCTGGCGAGCACGTAGATGGCGAGCGCACGAAACACCCCCGTCCCCATTTCTCTCTCTTTCTCTCCTTCTTAAACACACGTGAGAACCACCCCCTCCAAGTTCTTACCAAGTTCACACTCTCTGCGAATAAAGAATCTTTCGAAATCTTTGCAATTCTGCGGTTGTTAATCTGAATAGAAAAGATTCTCGACGAGAAGGCAATGTACACCTGACACACGACACCACGATTAATCGCGGCCGCGTATAATCCGAATTTAAAAAAAGATAACGCGTCTAATAGGGGATCGCGGTTGTTATACGTCGATTCCGCCGTAACTACCATAAGTAAGCGTGCGCATCTCCGAGTAATGTCTCAATAATCACGCGTGGCGAGGGGAGAAAAGATTTCCCGTTCCTGCGCATGCATGATTTACGACGCACTTCATTATCACCAATCGAACCGGCCGATAAACCGGCGCATCGCGAGACCATCGCACACTCCATCATTCCGACCGATGCGGGGAAAATAAAGGATACCGATTCTGGAAGAGAGGAGTGCCGCGGAAAAGAGAGGAACGGTACAAATTTGCGTCATCTCGAGCACAGGTGGGCGATCGCTATTTCTGGACTAGGAACCGGAAGATTTGATAAGCGACGCCCTGGTCAAGATTACGGCCTAGCTAAACATGCGAGAATGAACGAAGAGACAGAGGCAGTTGCATTTCTTACTGCCCATTCGCTTTGGATAATTTTTAAACTTTCGAAGATCCAAAAAATTCTGTATATGTACCTGCAAATAGTACAATATTGAAAACTGGAGATTTTTTTTATTTGTAAGAGATATAGTATCTATTATTTTTTCTTATATTTTTTAAAGCTCGGATTTGCTCTGAACGAGAATGCGATAATTCATTGACGTCGTGATTCAGAACGAACCGTCATCCATTATCGTAGCGGCGTTAAATCCGCGCGAGGATGTACCTGCCTGCATCCTTCTTCCTGGAACGCGTCGATTTAACCCGACGCAGCGCTAAGCCGATCGATCTCGTTGGGTGGTAGACGCGTCTCGGCTTATACCCGCGAAACGTATCAATCAATCAGGATGACGTCGCGTTTGGATTTCAGAGGAGCTTCCAACGAGCACGATAATTGACGAATATCTACCTCGTCATTCCTCTCCTCTTTAGATAGTTTTAGATATCTGATTAATTACGGTTGATCCGTTTTACTTTACGCTCTTTTATATTTGCGAAGAAATATATCCACAAGAATAATTTTTCCTATTACTGTCAAGAGAGTTGTAACAATTTGCTATCAAGCGAGATAATAGCACGATATTTCGAAACTATACGACGAACACACAGCGCGGATTATGCGGCCGCGATCTCTGCGCTTGATCCCCGAGGAATCTTAGCGCTCGCTTAACCCCTTACACGAGAGAGACGCCGATGACGTACGGCGTCGTGGCTATCCATTATCGGAGGAACGATAAATTCGCCCCGGCCGGGGTTGACCGGGTGAACCGGCCAAGTGCGGCGTGTCGTACTTGCGCGCTCGATTCTGCCGGGTGGTGGGTCTCTCGGCTAATAAAGAGAGTAAAGGGAAGGATGGGGTAAGGAGAGGGAATAGGCAGAGAGGATCAAACGGGATATTGGCAACATTAAGTATAAATGCAACCTACCGAGATTTATGCCCGTCGAGGAGAGGAGAGAGCATCGGCGAGAAGAAGAAGAAGAAGTGGAGTATAGAGGGAGAACGAGTATAGAAGGGATGAGGTTGCCGCGAGGCGGAGGACCACACGGAGAGCCGGGACCCGCTCGTGGGGGGCCCTCACTTCGACTTTCCTTCGCGAGTCCCTTCGCGGGCATCTCTCTCCTTCTGTCCTTCTCTCGCGCTCCGCCCTACTCCCCTTTCTTTGCATAACCGCGATTTGCCGCGATGTCGATACCGGAAGGTAATGAAAGGGAAACATCGACAAGGGTCAGTGTATCCAGGATTCTCTCGAGCAGTATTATCTGATTATCGAGGGAGGTAATGCACGTCTCGGGGATTTTGCTACGGAGTAATGCTGAAAATTAATGTATATATCTTGCAAATTTATTTATCGCGGTAAGAAATCAAGATAATTTCGATTCACGCTAATATCTCGAGTGATACGACGTAAAGCAATCTTCCATAATTGTACTTCGCTTTTTTTTATTTCGATAGACGGATGAACGTTGACGTGCGCTATAAAAAGACCGCATATTATCTCAGAAAGTCACACGGAAAAAAAAATTTTCGCTACCATAGCTAATCATGGTTTGCAAAATAAATTTCTAAACTGCAGCAGAACGGTTTGCTGTGGCACTTAATAAATAGGTATCACAGCTAAGATGTTTGCTGTTGCACCTAATAAAAAGGTGTCATAGCTAAGATGTTCGCTGTCCATATATTACGACTGAAATCTAGTTACCACACGCAGTTTTTAGCTACGGCAGCTAATTTTTTTTTTCCGTGCATTAACAAACGATCTCTCGATACATACGCTCGCTCTCCATCTTTTCTCTCGTTCTGTTTATCCTCTCTGTATCTTTCCATCTCGTGATTTATAATATTTGTATGTAAAAAGAGGAGAGAGAAGTTGCCTTGCTAGACGAAACCGTTGTGCGCAAATGGATTGATGAAAAGAAATAAAGATCTCACATATGTAACTGTGCCCTTAGTTTCGTTACAATTCTAGAAAGAAACAGGAATTATTGATCCATTCATTGTAAATATATTTCCTGTGCGAATTTTTCTTTCCCGCGGATTCCGATAAATTATTATTCTCGTTAATTCCGATTTTTAATGTGTTTGTTTCTCGAGCGAATCTCGCGGCCACCTGTTTTCATTCGCGATATTTACAGCTCGTTAAATGATAAATCATGGCATTTTTGCAACATCGTGGAATTTGCGCGCTTCTTTTGGGAACGCAAGAAACACGATCGCGCGTTGAATTAACTCCGATCGATCGGCGCGCAGGACGGCTTGAGTAGAACGGAAAGAAAAACATAGAGAAAGATGGATATACGTTCGTTATGTCGGTAGCCATAAAGATAACCTGCCACTCTTGCATACGTAACGCATAACGTTACGTAATCATTACGGACATCGTGTCTAATGATCCTTGCTCTGGCCCGACGAGACGACTCGTCAGGAAAAAGCGAATCCGATCGTTACCGCGGCGAAAACCGGTTCGTACAATAGCACGGCACGATTTTAAGTCGAACTCCGACATCGCTTAACCCAGCTCGCTCAAGAGTATCGAGGGATAATTAATTAAATTATCGTACAACACCCAATTGGATGTAGTGTTGAATAACAAGATTAACAGAATTTGTTAACAATATTACCGAGATACCCGACCTCAGACACGTCGATCTCGGTCGCCTTACGGCCGGAAGTGTCCCGATTTTTCGCGGGCGAAAGTAATGAAGCGTGCCGATTCGGCTCACGATGATAGAGCCACGCCGATACCGATGTCTCATGCACTCGACACATGCTCGTTATGCAAATTGTAAAAGTATCCGTGAACATTGACACGACATCCTTTATAGGCAAATGATAAGCATTCATTAAAAAAAATATTATTTAGAAATTTATTTTTTTGTAAGAATAGATATATAAAGGAAATATTTTTATTTTGTCTGTAATAATCAGAGTTATTAACTGAAATAATAATTGTGAAAGAATTTTATTATAAATGTTTATCTCAAATAGTATTTGAATTTGGAATAGTATTTCTAGAATTTTTTTTTGCGCACTGACCACTTCAAATATTATTTTTTGTATTATTTCAAAATAAATATAATAAAAAAATAATTAGAAAAGCGACGAAAAAAATATGCATCTTAAAAAAAAAATATGAATTAAAAGAAATCTGATAGAGATAAGTCACGTAAAGGAGAAATAGTAACAAATTCGGGAAAAAAAATATTTGTATTCAAAACTTGTATTGCTGATATAATGAGAGAAATAATTATTTCAATGTGATTTAAAGCCTCTAATAAAATATATATATATTTGAAATGTTTTTATTGCCCTGATCTATAAAATTAAATGTTTCAATTAAAATAACTTTAATTAACACATGTAAATAAACTATCATCTCTCATATTTATACGGTTAATATAAATGATAAAATAAGAAAGTTAAGAATATAAGAATATATAAAGATCAATAAGAAAGTTGATAACGAAAAATAAATAATAACCAGTAGGAGAAATATTTTTCATAAATATCTTTATTTTTTACTTCAAATACTATTTTTCTTTTTTGCCTACATTTTATCTGGATTTATGAGCATACCAACGACGTGAGAAACAAATTGAGCGATATGCGCGGGGACAGCTCGCGCCATTAATGCCGATCGCGAACGATGATCGCCGTCAGAGGAAGCAATTCGTTAGCGAATCAGACCCGTTATCGCGCGATCGCTTCCTCAATATAAACGAATTGATAGAACTGAGACACCGACGCTTGCGAAAGATACAGCAGATCTGGATGAACGGAGCGATATATATGTACACGTGTATCTATATCCGCAAGAAAGAAAGAGAGACAGAATTCAGTTAGAATCGTGACGCCAGTCGTTTCCCAGTCCACAAATTAGCGAGGGGCTACCTGTCTTCCGATAGGCGGATGCGGAAACGACGCGGAGAGAGATTCATGCGAGTTTCATACGCGGGACTCGTTTCATCGCGATCCACCGCGATCGCGGAATATATACGGTCGGTTGCCGATCGCGAATTGGCGCATCTGTTAACTCCGCGTCATTTAACGGAATTGATCTTATTTCAGTTCGCGCCTCCGTGTCGAGGACGTAAATATATCGTCGACAGGCTCATCGGATTTTCGCCGAGGAAAGATTACGTTCTCCGTGATTGTTCGCCATCCATCGGGAAGAGATTCCGCGAAGCTTCAGAAACAACATGCGTGTATCTTGTGCACGGTTCTATTAACAAGTGCGCCGATGCTGCGATAATGTATGAATTCTTTCAAACGGGAAAACGCGCAATCTATATATGTCATACTTCAATTTATTATTGAAATTGATGGAAAAAAAATTGATAATTTTTTTCAAGGAAAACTGATTAATAATTCTAATAGTTTAATTTATTATTGAAATTCATGGGAAAAAAATGAGATTATTTTTTCAAAGAAAACTGATTAATAATTCTAATAGTTTAATTTATTATTGAAAATTATGAAAAAAAAATTGAGATTATTTTTTTCAAAGAAAACTGGTTAATAATTCTAATAGTTGTAGAATACACACGCGGAGATACACGGGGTGTAAAACAAGGATTGCAAATACAATGAAGCGAGTTGTAGCTTCGGCTAGACAAGCGGCTGACATCATCCGCGAAACGTAAAACAGTTTGCAGAAAACGCGTCGCGTGCACGCGTCAGACGCTAGACGGGTGCACGGCGTATGCACTCGAGCGTGAGATGCGTTGTGCGTTGTTCCACATATACACCGACGGGCGCGTGTACCGTACGCATACGCAAACGTGAAGGCGGATAGATAGGGATACGGCAGGAAATGATTCGTGTTGTATATCTCCTCGTCCGGCCGAACAATGCCGACGTGACTCATCCTCTGTGCCCGCGATCCGACGAGCTACGAAATGAGCTCTAAAATAAATCCGCGGCTCATCATCAACTACGTCGCAATTTTACTAATGTAAAAGATGCCATTTTATACTGCCTGAAAAAAAAACTTTTATATACAGAATGCGTAGCCAAAATCAATCGACACTGAGATAATTCCACGTGAACATGATATAGAAGAAGTAGAATAAATTTTTCATATGAAACTTCGAGATAAATGACTTTAAAAAATAACAAATTAATGTACATAACATCCGCTTTACAGATGATTTATAATTCACGAAGAATTTAAGCAGAATTTTATTTGTAATTTTGTATGCCACACATTTTCTACTGTCTTGATATGTATTTTATATATATATATGTATAAACGTATTTTAGTTTAAATGTTTTTTATATATTAGACGAGTATAAAATTATAAGTAAATTTTTGTCGCGAATTTTAGATCGTCTATGAACCAACTTGACAAGTACGTCATCCCAACAGGGCTATCAGAGAATAAAAAAATATCTACTACATTCTATTGAAAAAAGGAATAAGTGATCTTGATGTTTTACATAATCTCTTTTCGGTGATTCTTAAATTATTTTAAATCGTTTTACAAAACGGAATATTGTATAATACTTTTTTATTTATGCATAATAAGGGCTACCGAGATGAATTTTTAATAACATGTGATAAGATTGTCAGGCTTCTCACTCAAATTTAAAAAAAAAATATAAATATATTATTAATTTGTTACTGTTCGCGAAAACAAAGTTTTGCATAAAAAGAATGCGTTCTACATTTTCGATTTATTTTTACATGATACGATTCGTATTACCGTCATTACCAACATGTTTCGAAACATAGTAATATAGATAGTATAATATTGATCGCGCGCGAAATTCTCGGGGAGTGAATGGCGCATCGAACGAATTACGAGACTTTTCTCGCCGCGTTAGAAGCGCAGCGAGCATCTCGAGACATAGGGGCCAATTTCTACTGCTGCTCTCCTCCAGGTATAAAGAAGACGGTTATACACATCGGCGGTACGTGTATATAGCGATGTAATATTGGTATATAATACCGGGGTGTAATTACGGCGTCTAATAGGGATTACGGCTCGGCCGAGAGAAATCGAACATCGAGAGAGAGAAGGGTAGCCCGATGATGATCGATACCATTGGTATCATCGCGCGGTAATTATGGGCGCGGTGGCGGTGACGGCGGAGAGGGAGGGGGAAAGGGGGACAAGCGGAGGCTTGGAGGCCGCAGTAGGTGCCCGGGGGAGTCGAGAAGTAAAGAGCAAAGTAAAGGGGTTCCTGCGGTCGGAGGCGCGTTGTTGCGGTTAAAGCCGTAACACGTCGCGTCCGAGCAGCAGCCGCTTCTTAACTACCCGCTCGCCGCGAAGCGCGGGTACGGATACCTGCTTGGTAGCCCCGCGCCGCGCATTTATTATAATATACGCGCCCGAGAGAGACGAACGCGCGTCGATTATTGGCCGGACACGACCGCAGAGCTCGCTGGACATACTGTCTGTCTCTTTC
>NW_021849528.1:165965-190381 GCF_003651465.1 Formica exsecta
CTTTCCCTCTCTCTCGATCTCTCTCTCTCTCTCTCTCTTTCTCTCTCCGTCGAGCCGGTGGATTCGTAGTATCGAGAATTTTCGATAAACAAAAACCGCGGGACGAGAACTCGCTCGATTCGAAGGCCCGGCAAAAGAAAAAGCACGCGCTCCTCACGGGCGCAATTATAATATACGCGCCGCGCGGGGATGAATCGCGATCACCGCCGTACAACATGGCCGCGCGTGTTTCTCGAGATTTTTATCACACAAAGTGCATTGCCAGAGTCACCAGAAATTGAAATCTTTACAATCTCGACGCTGTGTATGCGAGGAATGATTATTCGCATAGATCGTGAACGACGAATAATCGCCCCCGTCTTGACATTATAGCCGCAGAAATCGAATAAAGAAGCTTATTTCTGCGAGGAACAAGAGCGTCCGAGATTTACGGCACTGTCATTGTGCTATCGCGGAATCCGCGACGGGCGACCAACTCACGCGGCTTGATAACGATTTCATAAATCGTAACAAAAAAATGTGATACACGGAATCCCGTGACGCGAGCTGACGCGTGAGAGGGATTTTATGCGCGCGCGCAATTATAATCCACACGAGTCGGAATAAATGGCGAACGATTACCGAAGCGACCGCAAGATTCCCGGCGACTTTCAGCGAGGCGATAGTTATCCGGTTGTACATGCGTATGGTATAGATGGCCACTCTGAAATGCTCGAGAAAAAGAAAGGAGCTGATGCCGGTCTGTCACGTGCAATTATATCGCGGCG
Source organism: Formica exsecta (assembly GCF_003651465.1). NCBI lineage: Eukaryota > Metazoa > Arthropoda > Insecta > Hymenoptera > Formicidae > Formica > Formica exsecta. The sequence goes on from NW_021849528.1 coordinate 166,733, forward strand.
TGTCGGCACATAAAGTAAACGCGACCGCAGAGTCCTGTTTGCTCATTTAAACTTTACAGGAGACATATATACGTATAATATGTACATATCGCGACCGCGAGTTTTGACGTAAAAAAATCCTAAACGTGATGAGAAACAATTTTGCCCCGCGCACGAAATTATTACGGTATCGCGATCGCGTATAAATACGTGCGCAAATCGCGTCGCTCGGTTAAACGTACGTATTGTAACTTGCGGAAAAAAAAAGGAAACGCGTTTGCTCAATTTTCTGTGGCTTTGCACTCGCGACGTCCTTGCAATCAGCGGTGTAATGTAGTGTCGCGTTTTCCCCGCGTCGTTTCCGCGCCTTCGTCCTTGCTGCGCGCGAATTGAGAGAAAACGTTCAGTATTTCGTGCTCGATTATTGCTCGATGCTCGGCGAGCTGCGTCGATTTCCATCCATCGATTGCAAAAGCGATTTCGTCGGTTCATTAATCTCGCTGCCGGGACCTTCGGTAATTAAAATCGAAGAAATCGACTGCGACGCTTGCACACATATAATCGCGTGAAATTTGTTAAAGCATAAAATTCGCGTAAAACGTGATCGATGGCGGGTTTCTTTATTTTTTGTAAGCGAATTACCATAAACCGTTTTTATCGAACGATTAAAAATCGTATGAAAATCGTAAAGTGGCGATTTCGCATTCAACTTCACCGGTCACCATCGATAGGACGAAATAACGGCGTGCATTAAGATCGCGGGCAACGATAAATGAATCCCTCGTGTGTCGATCAACCGACTTTACGCGGCTGGTTTTTGCTGAAATGAGTAAAGCATTAAACTTCGCGCGCACATATAACGCATAATACGGACCCCAATCAGATCACATTTGCTTTCCACTCTAATGCTCATTTGATCGCGGCTGTTAACGATGCTGTCTAAATGTCAATTCCTACACGCGGTTTTTCAGTCCCGAAGAATTTTCGCGTTTTGCTCGTCGACGCTTCTCGCCGAGATAAACGTACCGTTACGACAATCTAACATAAGAGATCTGGTAGAGGAGAGCTTGGTAGCACCGATTTACATATTTACCTAGTAAGGGAGAACCATCTGTGAAATATAAGATCTCGTACATTTAACGGCACACGAAGGAAAAAAGAGAAAAAAACCTTGCGAACTTTCTTAGTAAGTAAAACGTTAATGGAATCGTGATCGGCAGTTGCGAATGCGTTTCAAAGTAATTTACCTCCTCCCTTCCCTGCCCCTCTTTGCGCACGCCGAGAGAGCCAACGAACTGCTTCTGTGTGTTAGTTGCGGGCGCGCGTGCAAGGTCTTCTTTTAGAAACTAATTTTTACGGGCTCGAACACAATAAGCGGAACTAATGCGCGTGCGGCCCAATGATCGTTTCACGACCGTCGATTCTGCTGGCACACGAAGGGAGATCGTCTCCTACCAAAAGACACGCGTGCCGAGGAGGAAAAAAAAATTATAGGAAAGTATAAAAAAAAAAGGACCCACCTGGAAGAAACGAAGCAGTTATATCCCATCTTAATTTACGAACTGCTATCTTTGAACGTTTTATATTTTTTTTTGTCGAGAAATCTGCGACTCTACTGCTATTGTGACGTGATCTATCTGGATCGTAAATCATCAACGCGGGCTGGATTTAGCGACAACCTCCATCTGCTGCCATCTGCGACTTACCGCGGGTTGAAACATGAAACTCGTTCGTACCTTTGGTCGAGGCCTGGGTCGAGCTCGGTGGATAAGAACGTTTCACTTCAATCAACGCAGGGAGGACGATGCGGAGCAAATAATTAATAACAAGATAGTGGCAGTTTAATGCACCACAATCGATGTCTCGAGGTGCGACAGGGCGAAAAAAATAAGTAAGAGAGAGAGACACCAAGAGAGAAAGAGAGGGGGTATGAATGGTTCGAGTGATCGCAATAGATATCGGTACTATTAATAACGCCAATTAAAATAAGCTGCATCCATTAACAGATTGACAAAAGTGCTCTTCTTGCAAGGTCACCGTGAGATAATTACCTATCTTAGGAAATAAAAAGGAAATGACAAATTATTAATTTCTCCTTCTCGTTTCCCTTTCCATCGCCCGGAAACTCAAGCCCAGCGGGATTCACCGGCATTTTTTCGACCGATCGGGATACACGTGGCGTGCTTATGTCAACGGCCACACGTGGGCGACGTGATATGAGAGATCGCCTCGTTACCTCATAAAGTAGATTCGCTTCCAGTGCACGAGCTGGAACAGTCTTGTTCTGGAACATGTTACGCTATAAACGAACACGTTTGCGAATATCTTTGCTGTAACAAAACACCGTCTTTCTTGATCGGGTGTCGAGCTCGCAGCATCCGACATGAGATTGATACGCCTCGAGAAATACTTACGTTTTCATAAAAATCGCGAAATTGACTAAACCTTCCGTAGGATAGAAATTATGTTATACTTGTCTGATGTGCCTCTTGATTAATATATGCCTACCTACTTTGTAATTAATTGCTCGAGAGGCAAATTCGGAGAACACTCTAGTCGCGGCCGTTGGCCGATTAATAACGCTTCTAGCATCTAATTCTGACCTATTCACAGTGATATGACGAATAGTTGCGTTATCCATGCGACGCCGTGCTCGAGTTTCGGCTTGTTGGGACCAAGGGCTGACGGCTCTCTTGCTCTTCGGCCTGACATAGAGGGGTGATGGAGGAGGTGGAGGAGGCTGAAGGGGGTGGCAGATTGATCCGTCACGGAGCGCGAGCACAATCACCCCCATTAGACATTATGTGCCTCCCGGCCACACGCATGTGTATACGTGCATGCGTGTGCGTGTACTAGCGTTACCGTGCCGGCCACCGAAATGTATCCGCTTTCTCTCTCTATCTGTCTCTCTCTATAACAGGGTTCTCTCTTCCTGAGCTACGATACTTGCTCTGATCTACCGTGTTGGTCGCGATGTAGTGACGAGTCCGGATTTGCGGCGAATTTGCGAACTCGCTCGCGTCCGATCAGAGAGGAGATCGCGACGACGCTCGAGAGAAAAATCGACGGGGAAAAAATATACGGGTTGCGTCGCGTTAGTCGTCGTTTCGCCTTTAGATTAGAGCGCGAAAGCGCGCGCGGCGACACGGCGCGCTGCTCACCATTTCCCGCGGCCACCAAAGCCACCCACGTAGCCCGCCGCTCGTTTGTCATCCGACAAATAGCCTTTCTGCCGCGCGCGAGAGGAGCCAAGTGCGTGTGCGACGCGCGTACACGCTTTCGCGCGCTCCTCGTTCATCTCTCGCGCGGGCCCGGCGTGTGCTACGCCCGTAAGATTATTATTATCTTAACGGTCAGGGCCGCGTTCAACCAACTAGATTCGATGTTTTCTCGTTTCCTTTTCTCTCTCTAGCTTTATCGAAGCACTCGAAAGAGAATTTTATCTAAATATATCAATGTCGTAATATATAGCAAGAACAATACAATTCGTCTATTGCGAACAGGGGGTCGTCATCCCTCTTCTCATTTTGACCCGGCAAAAAAATTTCCAGGCTTAAGAAATAATCTTCTGTTCGAAAAGTAATGTAATGAAATATATTAAGTAAAAGAAGGAAAGCAGTTTAAAAAAAAAAGCAACCGCGATAATATCTTTGCAAAGATGCGTATCGATATGTCAAGCCAGACTGTGAGTCGTGCAGGCGTATTTGCATAGACTCATGTTATGCGTCGATAATTCAAAATGCGCGTTACAGTAATATTACTCTCGTCACACGAATGTGTGTTAAAAAGGAACCTGTCAGCCTCTTCCTCCATGTTTTCGGCACCGATCCCTCATCGATGCAGTTACGCGCCTCGCGAGCAACATCTGGCGCTAAAACCAGAACGAGGATAGTGTCGCACAGAAAAGAACGCTGCGAGAATTCGCATATAAATTAGACGCTATTCGGGGAATGCGAGACGGTGAGCAATATGTTGTGCTCGATTAATACTTTCTTTTTGAAGTAGTCCTATGGCACATCTACGCATTACACGAAACGACAAACTGGAGACGGTAATTCATTCTCCTCGTTTGTTCACAAGAAGCGAGTGATATACAAAGAAGTTTTTACATTATTGCATAACTTTTTATTGCACAACTGAATGCAACGAATTTACTTATCATCTATTAGTAAACATGAATTTTTTTCTCGCTTTTTAAAACTTTTCTCGAGTTTCTCAAAAAGAAAAACGAATACGTCCCTATACAACGGAGAGAGATTTTTTTCGGTTTAGAAAAGTGAGCGCTGTGCCAAGTTGCAAAGGGATAACGCTTGGGGGTTGGTTCGGCGGACGAAAGGCTGGAGAAAGTCAGTGAAAGAAGGCGCGAAAGAGAGAGAGAGAGAGAGAGCGTAGGAGCAAGCGAAGCAGCGGACGAGGTGAGATGAATAAATAAGAGGGTTTTGAAAGGAGCTCGTTGTGGCCCGGGAAGTTATTACGTGGCGTCACGCGATGATGTATCCGCGCTGGTTCAGATTGTCTCCGCGAGATGGGACCGCAGACCGTGAAATATGCACCAACCCCTGGGTTAAACCCCCTGGAGGCACCAGCCAGCCCGCCCTTATTCACGACCACATCACTACCTTCAGACATCGAGGATGATCGCTGGGTCTTTTCGGAGGAGGGTCGAAGCGCGACTCTGTCTTTCAATCGTCGAATATAAGAATAACTTTAATACTCTCTCTTTATAAATATTCACAATACAATATTTATAATTAGCAGCATCACCTTTTGAATAAGATGTAGCCTTTGAATCTACCTTTATTTCAATATTTCGCGAAATGCGCTTCTCTCGTATAAAATCATACATCACTCAGCGTTACGGAATTTTGATAAAATCGCGCCGCGACGAGTAATAAAATAGCGCAACGCAACGCAATATGTCCCCGCGATGATTAACGAGCAGAAGAATTTTTATCGCTCGCGGCGCATCGAAGGCTCTCTCTCGCATCGTCGCCGATCGATAGCTTTTAAAATACTCCGTTAAATCGAGATGGGTCGGTGATGCGCGTATAGTGCGCTATAGTCAAAAAGGGCGTATTCGGATTGCGCGTGGCAATAATTTCCATATATAGGCGTACATATATATATATATATATATATGTGTGTGTGTGTGTTTTTATGCGTGTAAAATGCACAGTGACGGAGCATAGATCATGGACGGCACGCGACAGCACGTGCTCGCGCTCGTCCGCCACCCCTCGCGTATCCGCCACACTCCTCCACTAGGCTTTTCCACCCACCGCAAGACGACGACAAACCACTCAAGTGCGGCATGTCTCCCTCCCCTACCCTCCCATCTTATGCGCGCGACATAACCCTTCTTCCAGCCATTACCGTAACGCTATTCACGCTTAATACGGGGAGCTTCTAGAATGCAGCTCGCTCGCAGGGAAACGCATGGACCTAATTCTTCTCTCGGTTATTTCTCAGCCAGTGCCGCAGACACGTATTTTAAATGTAGACTTTTAAAAATAATCATTTAAATAGTTTTGCTTCTGAAAATATTTTTTTTATTAGTGTGATAAGATATATAAGCAGAACTTTAAAAAATTAAAAGAGATTATATTTAAACGAAAGATAATGCTCGATTATTTTCGCAATTGAATCTTGTTTGGTATTACATTGTCATAAATTCGTCGACGCACAATAATAATCGCGTCTCTAAACAAGGGGATAACGAACAGAACGTAATCATATTATGATGCTATGGCCTTTAACTCCCACGGGAACGTCGGAGGGTTGTGTGTTTGACATTTAGCATTTCCCGCGGGAAGGTTGCCTCTTTGTCTGTCGTCGAGGAATCCCATTCTCGTAACATTATCACGTATTTCCGAGAGACAAACGTACGCATATCCAGATCATCTCATCGGTAAAAAACCTCGTGCGTGATATTAATTATGGAGCCACGTATGATCGCGATTATCGCGATTCTTATTGATTTTTTAAATATAAAAAAAGTTTCTAATAACTTAATTAACTCAATTAAATATCGTATTACGGGAATTTTCGAAAATCTATGATCTAACTAATCAAATATCACGTCGTACCGGCAAACTCGCGCGAAACGACGAGGATTTATTTCAGAGCGTCGCAATTTCTTTCTGTATCAAGCGGACGCGTCTAACCGGTCTGTCCGGGCGAAAGTAAGAGCTCCTCTTCTTAAGATTAACGATACTTTAGTGCTCTTTTAAAGAGATCGTCCTTCCATACCCGCCGTTCCCCTCCGGCCCCCTCCCATTCTCTCTCCGCACCGCTCTCCCGCTTCACGATCTCCACTTCGTTATTCTCCTTATTCTCCTGCTACCCTCGGAACAGGAGGACCAAAAAAAAGAGTAGCAATCGTCGGAACTTGAAAGCAGGGCATTTTATGATGACTACAATGACTACAACGGCCACCGTTGGGGTGGCGAGGAAGAGGGTGGGCATGGCAAAACGCGAGGGTGAGCCGCCATCGCTACCTCTACCTACCGCCTCCTTTCCTCCTTGGTCCTTAACAGGACCAAGCGACGTTACGTAAGGGAGAACAGGAGCGAGACGAAAGGATCGAGGGAGAGAGAGAGAAAGAGAGAGCGACTATCCACTCTCGGCAGGACGACGGAGGCGGCGGGGACTTGAATTGATTGCTTTCATTACGCAAAAAAGTCGCCTTCTCTTCCCGCGAACGAGCCACCACCCCTCACCCTTACCTTTCGTATTTTTAACTTCTGCCGCGCGACACTGGCGAATAAGTAAGTGCGCTATTTACATCAAATCTCGTGAGTTATCGCCGCCAACCTTTCTTTCCCTCCCCTCCCGCACCCCCTCACCGCCGGTACTGCGAATTGAAGAGGGTAAATCGTTTGTATATCCATTATCTGCGCGCGACCAAAGATGTCTTTTAGATGTTAGGGTTAAGTCGGAAAGAACAGCACGATTCTTTAATTTCCGACAAGAATACGAGAGACTTTCCTTCAAAAAGAAATTCGCCCGAGTCACCCCAATTTCCGAACCGCAAGAGGCGAAAGAAGCAAACATATATTATCACGTGACGTGGATATAGTCTAACAACATCGTCAATTTCGCAGACGTCCCGTTCGCTTCGCAAACTCCTCGATCTCGCGCGCTATGATAAAGGAGATTAATGCGGCGGTCGGCCGGCGGATTAGGAAGGATAGCGGCTCGTTCGGGTACCGATTAGGGACAGCCAAGAGCACGATGTGGCCGCATTACCCCAATGATCGATGCACCCCGCACGACGACCTCATCTGCATCTGCCCCGCGCGTGCACCGCAGCGATGCCCCTTCTCATCTCTCCCGCTCCCGCCTCCCCCTTTTCACCCACCACCGCCGCCCGCACCGCGGGATCTCCGGGTGCGTCCCTATTCGCCTGCAAATGCGTCGTCTCAGCGTCGGGCAGACCGGTGCAATCATGTAGAGGACATATTACCCGTCAACGCGGCCGGTGCCGCTCGTTCGTTCAGGCAAATGATATGCCAAAGCGTAATCTCGAGCGAGATCCTCGAGAGATTAGGTCCGGCGTAGTAATGACGAATGGAGGGTCCCTGCTCGTGAGGATCACGCGTCAGGTGAAGCAGTAATTTTTGCGAGGGGCGAAAATAAGCTTTCTTCTGTCTTTCTTTCTCTTCGTCCCTCTCGAAGGAATTCCCTTTGCGAAAAACTGGTTTATTACCGCGTCTCGCGTCCGTCAAAAAAAGTATACTAATGAGGGAATTATAAATGGTGCTCGAATGCTCAGGATTAACCGCCACCTCTACCGCCCCCTCCCATTCTCTCTCCGCACCGCTCTCCCGCTTCACGATCTCCACTTCGTTATTCTCCTCCGCCGCGCGCTACCCTCGGAACAGGAGGACCAAAAAAAAGAGTAGCAATCGTCGGAACTTGAAAGCAGGGCATTTTATGATGACTACAAAAGTGGTCGCGGCCACCGTTGGGGTGGCGAGGAAGAGGGTGGGCATGGCAAAACGCGAGGGTGAGCCGCCATCGCTACCTCTACCTACCGCCTCCTTTCCTCCTTGGTCCTTAACAGGACCAAGCGACGTTACGTAAGGGAGAACAGGAGCGAGACGAAAGGATCGAGGGAGAGAGAGAGAAAGAGAGAGCGACTATCCACTCTCGGCAGGACGACGGAGGCGGGGGGGACTTGAATTGATTGCTTTCATTACGCAAAAAAGTCGCCTTCTCTTCCCGCGAACGAGCCACCACCCCTCACCCTTACCTTTCGTATTTTTAACTTCTGCCGCGCGACACTGGCGAATAAGTAAGTGCGCTATTTACATCAAATCTCGTGAGTTATCGCCGCCAACCTTTCTTTCCCTCCCCTCCCGCACCCCCTCACCGCCGGTACTGCGAATTGAAGAGGGTAAATCGTTTGTATATCCATTATCTGCGCGCGACCAAAGATGTCTTTTAGATGTTAGGGTTAAGTCGGAAAGAACAGCACGATTCTTTAATTTCCGACAAGAATACGAGAGACTTTCCTTCAAAAAGAAATTCGCCCGAGTCACCCCAATTTCCGAACCGCAAGAGGCGAAAGAAGCAAACATATATTATCACGTGACGTGGATATAGTCTAACAACATCGTCAATTTCGCAGACGTCCCGTTCGCTTCGCAAACTCCTCGATCTCGCGCGCTATGATAAAGGAGATTAATGCGGCGGTCGGCCGGCGGATTAGGAAGGATAGCGGCTCGTTCGGGTACCGATTAGGGACAGCCAAGAGCACGATGTGGCCGCATTACCCCAATGATCGATGCACCCCGCACGACGACCTCATCTGCATCTGCCCCGCGCGTGCACCGCAGCGATGCCCCTTCTCATCTCTCCCGCTCCCGCCTCCCCCTTTTCACCCACCACCGCCGCCCGCACCGCGGGATCTCCGGGTGCGTCCCTATTCGCCTGCAAATGCGTCGTCTCAGCGTCGGGCAGACCGGTGCAATCATGTAGAGGACATATTACCCGTCAACGCGGCCGGTGCCGCTCGTTCGTTCAGGCAAATGATATGCCAAAGCGTAATCTCGAGCGAGATCCTCGAGAGATTAGGTCCGGCGTAGTAATGACGAATGGAGGGTCCCTGCTCGTGAGGATCACGCGTCAGGTGAAGCAGTAATTTTTGCGAGGGGCGAAAATAAGCTTTCTTCTGTCTTTCTTTCTCTTCGTCCCTCTCGAAGGAATTCCCTTTGCGAAAAACTGGTTTATTACCGCGTCTCGCGTCCGTCAAAAAAAGTATACTAATGAGGGAATTATAAATGGTGCTCTTCTCCGGAAATTAAAGATCTTATTTCCGATTGTTGAATTAAAGTTCCTGTAATTACGGGGAGAAAGATAAAAAGCCGAGGCGAAGAAAAGATTTCTCCCGCATGTACGTCTCGAATAACTTTGTATTCTCAAGATATCTCCCGCGCGAGTCTCTCGATATTCTCACGAATTGACGATCGAATCGATCGTACTGTCGCCGACGAAGTTTCTCGCCCCGCGTCCCCGAGCCCGAGTGTCGGTGTCGCGTACACGCACCGCGTTACGCAACGCGGACGCCATTTGACAAGGCACACCGTTTCGCGATCCCGGGTATCTAGTGTCAGCGCGGGCTGGACGGAAAGAGAAAGAAATCTCGCGAAGAAACGCACTCGAATGTAAACCGGACCCTTGTGAGATTCGCGGCCCAGCGACGGTCCCACCGATGACGACGGCTGACCGCACCTTCCGGGCAATCCGGCCTGATCCACGCAGCTCGGAACGGGGCCCAATCCTTCCCAGCGTAACATTTAGAAAGGTGGTGGTATCCCCCGATTCTCTGCTCTTCCTTTTGATCGCTTCGATAGAGAAGCGGTGCGAAATAAATCCATTATTTTTAAACTTTTATATATCAAAATTTATTTCACGCTCTACATCATAAGTGACTCCATTTTATAATTTTATTTAAAATGTAATATCTTTAAAAAATATATATATATATATGGATGTATGTATGTATTGAAAAACGTATAAATAAAATAAAATATAAAGACGCGACCGGAGATCTATTTACGAGCGGTTCGTACCATTCGAATTTTTAAGCGTCATAAACCGTAAGTCTCTTCCGGCGAATAAGTATCTATATATTTCGCGATACGTATCATGTCCGAGAATAAGTTCCCAAGGAACGCGTGCAGGAGGAGAGCGAATACGCCGCACTTTGTAAACCAGTATACCATCGCGCCCCACCTTCCGCATCTCAGCTTCCCCACCTATCGTTCGCGACTTGCAGATATTGCGAATGCCCTTTTCTCCCTCAGCCACCTTCGCCATCCCTCCGCAACGTCCACGGCGTTTGTCTCCACGTAATCAGTCTCGTAATTAGTCGCGGCGATGCATGCCGCGGGACGTCGCGCGATGCGCTCCGGGAGTGTTAACCCTTTCAGTGTTAAGTTGCTATAACGTCATAACGTTAGCGGGAATTGTATGCAAACATCCTATCCAAGCAATCTTTATAAACCGCGTCGAGACATATCTAGATAGTTTCTGCCACCTTGCGTTTTAGAGAATTACATATGGTAACACTATCTCACGCCTAGAGATTGACGTGGAAAATGTGGGAGAATAACAGCGTACGTAAGTAATAAAGGAGAGAATAAGAATTAACGAGAGAGCAAGAAACTCTTCGAAGAGAGATATCAAGGAATAAATTTCTCGCGTAGCATTGGCAATACACCAGCCGATCAACATTAATTTTTAAATATTTGGCTGCACGGTTTCACCATCATCGTTCTCCTTCGAATCCTCTCTGTCTCCAAACTGCGACGGTAAACAACTTTATTGCCATTCGATATTCTTCCCTCTTCGCGTACACGAGGATCCATAAAGCGAATAAATTATAGCGCATCGATATCATGCATCGAAGAGGAATTAAATGAAAACAACCGAAGAGGAAAATCTTGAGAAGAACGATTCCGCGAGAAATGCCGAGAAGATACAAAAGTCATACAAGGTCCAAGGATTGCGATAAAATTTGTCGTGAAATCGCCAACGGCAAATCGACAAACGCGTTTTCATTCATCCTTATTTCGCGTACACCCACTCTCGCTTTTCTCCCTTTTTCTTCGATCCGGTGATCGACGCGTGCCACGATCCATTCCGCGAAACGGAAGTGGTACAGAAGGAAAGGAATCCGAGAGAGAAGCGCGCGACGGAGGGTAACTTTTAAATAAATAAAATCGATAGGGCGCGACATCGTATCCGAGGGAGCTCAAGAGGTACGACCTCTTCCTCTCTGCCTCCCTCTTTCTCGGAGAGAAGAGGGACACCCTCATGAATAAGCAGTGCTCACGGGGGTGTGCGCCGCGTGATTTCGCGCGGGACTGTTGGCGGTAGACCAGTCGGCGAGCGTTTATTTCGCGCTCGCCTTCGTCTCTCTTCCGCAGATCGGCGAGATCCTCCGTCGTTCTCCCGCCTGCCATCCCGCGTCCGGGATGCCAATAACGAGGTTATCCCGCGCGACGCCGCCGCCGTTTCCGTAGAAACCCCTCGTCACAGGGCGCTCTCCCACCCGGTTGTCACGCCGCGCCGACCAATCCCGGCCCGGCCTGGATGCCGATCGAGGGATGCGAAAGGCGGGGTCGCGCGCGACGTGGGGATGAAAGCTCGCCGCCGCGAGGCGGGGGTCGAAAAGCTGTCCGAAGTCACGTGTGTCCGTCGGCAGAAGCCACCTTCGTGCTCCACGACGTCGTCGGCCCGGTTTTGCCGCGGCGTCGCTCGGCTCGGCTCGCGCGGCTTCCTCTCGCGGCTTCCTCTCGCGGGGCTGATAACGATAACGAGCGGCCAAGACGTGTGACCGAGAGACCGTTCTCCTCTTTTCCGTTTTCTGGAAAAGCGCGAAGAGTCTCCGTTTGAACGGAGAATCTTTTGGCGCTTATCGGATCCGATCGTTTGCCTCGTTTATCACCCGTCAATGATGCGCGGGATGAATGTTGTTGTGTCGGATGACGCGACATATTTTGTAATACGCTGTCTTGAGAGAAAATTACACGTCTCAGCGTATATCCGACGGATCGAAATGCAGTGATAAACATTGACTACTTGCATAGGACGTGTAAAATGTCGAATTGTCAGGCTCGCGTATGCGGCGATACGTGCGAGACTCTCAGGGTGTTAACTGGACCACTTGGATACAGTGAGCTGGATTGGTGATTGTGGCGAACGATAAGAGGCAGTGCTCGTCGTATATGTGTCGTAACTGTCATGTCTAAAGTGTAATGAAGCGACGAAATTTCGTACTTTTGTAGTTTCTGGCGTGAATAAAAACTATGTGCAATAGATTTCCGGCGGGATTAAAAGTACTATAAAATCGCGCGTGAAAACACTCTCGCGTTCGTATGAAATTTAAACGAACGCAGCATCCTTGAACGCTCGCGTAGACCATGTTGTGAACTCTGAGAAACTGTGAACTGGATCAAATTCTTCCGACGGGATCGGCGCTCGATTCACGAAGATGAAGCGACGGCCGACCGGGTGTCCACAGCAGCCACCCGTCGTCCGGCACAAAGACGTTCCTGATGACAGTTATTGTGTCGCATCGCCATAAATCTGCCTGCTCCGTCCGCGTAAAAAGAAAGAGAGAGACGAGAGAGAGCCACTTCTGGAAACGCGCGAGAGGTCTTTATCGGCGGTCAATAGGACCGTCGGTCCTTCTCGGATGCCTTTCGTATATTACATATAAAATCTGCTCCACCAGAGAGGCAGGCACCTGGATACCCGATGGCCGTCGGGCCCGGAAGTGCCGCGATGGACCTCAGCACTACCCTGAGTAGTGCCTACCGATACAATCAGAACATGATGGAATATTACACCTGTAAGACATTTAATCATGTATATTTTAAGCGTCTCTTAATTATCGCTATGTTTTTACTTTTATCTCTTTTTCCGCTCCGTCATCAATCGGCACGTTGAATAATCGCGCAAATCTGATATTTCAAATTGGATTACCTGTTGTCGATTTAAGATTGATCTTTACGGCTTCATTGTTTCATTCAATCCTGCTTTTTGATTATTATCTTGTTGCCAATCTCTACTGAATATAAAGAGATCGCGATAAATATTTAATCGGATATATTTTTAACTCACATTAACAATCATTTGCGTCTCAAGCGGCAATCATAGTGATTTTAATAAGTATATCTAAATATAAATGGATCTAGCCTTGTAAGCAGTCTTTTTCTCTTCATATATCGAAAGTCTTTTTCAACTCTGTCTCGGTTCTCCACGTTTTATATTTCTTCTAGCGCGAGACAATCGCAAAACCGCGCCATAAGTTCGATATATTGTCAGCAAATTTTACGATAATTAATGCAAAAAATGTTTCCGCGTGCGAAACGCTTCTCTCGTGATCGCGCGATTTCTCTTCGAGTTTGCCGACGGTGCGTCGATTAAGTGGAGCAAACGGGATGAACGGAAAAGCATCACGAATCCAGCGACGTCTACTAATGGCCTTCGATCGCTAACCGAGCCGTAGCGGTACCGGTACCAACGAAAAACTAAACCGCAATCATATCGCGACCGATAATCTGCGTAGGAGCTACTCGCGACGATCTCTCTCTCCCTTTCTCTAAACTGGTAGAGAGAAATGTTGCGCATCCGATTTAGTATCTGCAATATAATCAACCTGGTTCTTCTCTATGCGAGCTTAATAAATTTTATATCGACTAAATATAATTATAATTTATTTATATATATAGTTCTCTTCACATGTAAGAGCTTATCGTTGTAATTTTGTCCAGGATATTACGTGAAAATAACGAGTTTGCCGATCCACGGGCGTTTCCGTCCATTTAACGGTCCGACCGTATTAATTAGACGTGTTCGAGTGTCGTTTTAAAGTTGTAGCAATCAAAATCGCATTCCATTTACGGTGTCGACAATCTGCGTAGGAGCTACTCGCGACGATCTCTCTCTCTCTCTCTTTCTCTAAACTGGTAGAGAGAAATGTTGCGCATCCGATTTAGTATCTGCAATATAATCAACCTGGTTCTTCTCTATGCGAGCTTAATAAATTTTATATCGACTAAATATAATTATAATTTATTTATATATATAGTTCTCTTCACATGTAAGAGCTTATCGTTGTAATTTTGTCCAGGATATTACGTGAAAATAACGAGTTTGCCGATCCACGGGCGTTTCCGTCCATTTAACGGTCCGACCGTATTAATTAGACGTGTTCGAGTGTCGTTTTAAAGTTGTAGCAATCAAAATCGCATTCCATTTACGGTGCGCAGCTGGTCCGTTAAATCTAATGAAATATTACTAACTATGAGACATTAACAGAAAGACGACAATCTCCGTTTGCGCATCATAAAATTGTTTGTAATGTGTTGCGTATCTTTTTATTGCATTATTTAAAAAGAATTATTTTATTAAATACCTACAAAAAAAATACTTAATTTAAAAAATTTAAGGACACACACTGTAATTTCTATTCATCATCCGATATACTGTATCTTTAGATAGTTTGCGCATGTTCAACAGAAAAATTTTTATCATAATCATCACCGAAACGGGTTATTAATGCGCTTTTCAATTACGATGTAAATCGATTTGATTACGACTAACGTCGTAAAATTCCGAGACGGCTCGCACCGGCGAATTACATTTCCCAGCGTATTTTTCTAGCCATCGGGTAATAAAGTCCGTCGTATTCAGGCGCGCTCGGCAATACATAACGTCAAGGCGTAATGTAATACGGGAACAAAGCAGCGCGATGCTGGAGAAATATCGAGTGACTGTATGGGAATCTATATCAAAGTTCTTCTGGCTTCTCCGATATACACACGTAGCCGACGAGCCGCCGTGATCGTGTATCACCGGTCCTCATTTTATTGGCTCTGAAACTATCTTGGACCGGTCCTCCATTCTCGATTGCAAGCGCACAAAAGTGGAACAGGGGGAGACTGCGCGCGGATATACGTGCAAGTCAAAAAAATTTCCCATATATAAAGAGTTTAAATTTTTTTTCTTAACAGATGTATCTGAAAGAGTTAATCTACATATTTTTGCAATTAACGAGCCCCAAATAATTCCGCTCGCTCGAGAAAGCGTGCAAGCACTCATGTATAAATATTTTTTTACCGTCATAGATAATATTTATCTAAAGGAATCGGCTTTGAGATGAAAGATTCGAGAGATAACGGAAACGAGATCGGGACTTCGGAATGCGGCGAGATTTCAAAGATATTGTTAGCGCAGCTTAAGACACGGCACATTTCTAATGAAAACGTAATGGCGGGAATCGCATTTGTCCGGAAGTAATCCGCAGCAGCTCGGCGCTCAGCCAGGTCACCTGATTTTGCATCGACGTTTTTATATGCTGACAGTTCGAATCGCGATTGATTAACAGATGCGCTATCGGCTTTCTCCGATAAAACTGTAAATCCAATTTGATCGAGTCACGAACTTGGATACAGTTCGACGAAATTGCGTGCGAATCGCCGAGATCGTCCTATCACAAGCGACGCTTCATCATTGAGATTTCCGTTAAAACGCTTCGAATCGAGTAAAACCACAATAAGAATCATTACTCTTTTTTTTCGAGATAGTCAAAGTCGAAAAAACTCGTTTAGAGTTTTCATTACCATGATGTCTCTTTTGAAGAAATCTCTTTTCCTTTATAGATTCCATAATTTTGTATATAATATTACGTTACGTGAAGGAAGGATTGCGTATAGACACAATAGAAACAATAGGAGCGCAATTACATGGGATTAGTTGAGACTCTGAGTTGCATCTCTTGATTCGATGTATCCCAGAAGTGCGGAACGGAGCGGATGGCAATAAGCTCCGGTAATACGGCGGCCAGTTTCCAGCGACGGCAGCAAAATCCAGTAGCAGTAGTAGCAGTAGCAGTAGTAGTAATAGTGGTAGCAGTAGCTAGAACGATTCGGGGGTGGTCCAGGCCGGAGCCCTCGCGTATAGCTGTGGTCAGCAGGCGTGACGGCGTGTGTGCGTGTGTAGTAGGGTAGTCATGGTGCTCTCTCGCCCTGGCAATGCCACCATGATGCCGACGACTATCCCCCTGACTACCGGCCGCGCCGCGGGGGACGCGACCATAAACGCGAGAGCGAATTGATTTGCGACCGGAAGGCGCGTATCGTTTCCAGTAATGATCGCGGAGACCTCATTGTCTTCGTGCGACGACGAGATATCATCGAGCGGCGCGATATATACGGCTGAACGGCGAAAAAAATGTTGCGGTTCACGCCTCATGGATCGCGGTGTTACCGTAATTACGAAATCCCCCTCGGATAGAAACGCAAACGCGCGAGCGCGCGATGATTCTCTGTAGCTCGTTCGTTTCTTCGAATTAACTTTACGTCGGGCAAAGTTTCGTATTCGATGTAATCAAAACATGACGTAATCGCCTTTTAAATTCCGAAAAATACATTGTTATTTATTCCATTCTATCTCGAATAATATTAATAATTCTTTATATTCTGAGCGCTCGCGAATCGCTCATCCTGATAGAAATGTATTTGCCAGAACAAGTGTCGAAGAAGGAGAATATTCGGGCGATAAGAGTGACAGCGTGGCCGATTTAACTAACTCTTCGTCTCGTCGAGGGTTCGCCGAAAACAACGATGATCATCGAATCATCGGTGCACTGGCACGAACAGGGGGACATATGTCGCGGCGCAGAACCCTCCATTACGATATTGGCTCCGAGTTATCGCGTTAGGCGGCTTTAATGCGCGAAAATGAAGCCTGCGACGATGTACGACAGAAACTCGAGTGGCAGCGGGGAGTAAACTAATAATAATGAATGCTCAGCATTGATCCTGGAACGTTTCTGCGAATGGCTCAGTGAAAATGATTAGCCGGCAGAAATATTAAAGTTTATGTTCCGTTCACGATGTATTCTGATGCGTCCTTGATCGCGCGCTTCATTATATTACTATGTAATTATCAGATCATCAATTATACATACATCAAATGTATATATATATTTATACGTTTACATTTAATGTATATATAACTTTATGATCTAATATATATTCTTTCCCCATTTCTCAAAAAAATAAAATATGATTCATAATATAAAAAATTGTAATTTATAAATCAAATAAGATGTTGGAAATGACTTTCACGAGCATGCAAACACAGAAGCCTTAACTTGTCTAATCTTGTTATCGAAAACCTTCTTCAATTCTCCTGGTGATATACCTCTGAAGAAGAAAATTTGCTAATAATATTTGATAAATGTTTCTTTTTATGATTTGAAATAGATGTTACTTTCCGAACACCTGTATATATTTAAAACTACTAAAGCGTGAGAGAGACAAATCATTCTCTCGATAGAAAGTCTCGCTGGCCAACGGTATAACATTCCTCCGCAAAATCTGTCAAGTGGAATGATTCTGTGGCGATAAAGACTATTCGAGAGAAGATTTAACATTGGCATTCGCGATCCGTTCTGCCAGCTTCCTTTAACGATCGTCGATTTAGCGCGCGCGCGAAGCCCGATTCACACGCAAATCGCGTTTAACGCCGCGATTTCACGGCGAATCGTTCACGACACGATCGAATCTTTTAAATCCATGCCACCGGTATTCAACATGACGTTTAACAGCAAGATGTTGCCATTTCTGTAAAAATAAACAGACGATATATTACTGATACGGATGACGCGTTTTACCTATACACGACATGAATTATATATTTGCAAGTATTTTTATTTGCGAGTTTAAGCCTCGCTCGATTACGCTCGATTAATATACATTATCGATCCTCGTTTTTCCAGGTCACGGCGGAGTCAACCAGCTCGGCGGCGTCTTTGTGAACGGAAGGCCCCTACCGGATGTAGTCAGGCAGAGGATCGTCGAACTCGCGCACAGCGGCGTCCGACCGTGCGACATTTCGAGACAACTCAGGGTATCTCACGGCTGTGTATCCAAGATACTGTCGAGGTGAGTACCACCACCGTACCTCTCTATCCGTATCCGTTAAAATCGCGGCCGCCCGCCGCCCGTCGAGTATCTCGGCGCGACGCGAATGGACGCGCGAGATGAGCGACATTGTTAATCCGAGCGCGCAAATTTCTCAAGAAAATCAGATCTCTCACAGTTCAGGATTGCAAAGTTAAACGTTTCATTGTAAAGAGACGATCTATTTATTTGAATAATGTATCCACGAATTCGTCGACTAAAATGTATTTCGGCGGGATACGGGAATCGTCTCAGAAAATCGCGTTTGCCAAGTTCGGAGAGCGGGTAACAAGCACAAACAATGTCGTCGAAGGGCGAGTGATTTACGAGAGAATCAAGCTCGTCCTCTCTTGCCAAACGCAACACCGCAATTTCCGCGCCGCGGAGTGGCCAAGGTCGTTCTCGATTCGCGGATGAGAAGAAGAGATGCGGGAGCAAAAAAACCGAGACCGCTTTCTCGCTTCCCGAAGTGATTTAATTAAAGACGCTGTTAGGACCGCGAGGCAAACGGATCGGGTGGGGGGGGGGGGGGAAAGGGGGATGATGAAGGGAGAGACGATGAGGGGCCGGAAGGAAGGAACCGGCCCCCTTCACTCTCGCGACGCGCAGAGTTGCCCGACGATATGCGGTTTCCATGTTTTTTCCACCCTCCTCTCCGGTTCCCTCCGCTCCGCTATGTAACGGGTGGCCTCGTGCCGCTTTGATGGCCCGAACGTCATTCGCGTCCCCCACGGCCGAATATCATTGTCATATATCGCGCTCTTTCACGAATCCCGCATAATAAAGGCCGACTGGATTATTTACTGCCGCGACTAAAGTTACCGTTTCCTCTTCCTTTCTTCCCGGCTCGGGCCCTTTCCCGAGCGACGATTGTATTCGGAGAAACGAGACTTTGTCATTAACAAAAATGCGGAGCGATCCGTCAATCGAATTTTATTCCTGCGCGCGTCAAAATATTAGAGAGATTGAATTTTAGAATGAAATCTAAACTTCGCGGATCTCGACACCGGAAGGATTGCGTCACAAGAATCGTGCGACTCTGTTCGACACAGGCGTCTCCAGGTCTTGCTTTTACGCAGTTGCTAAATTTAAACGTAGACTTGGTCGAAGACTTGGCTTTCGTTCCAGCTAAATACGCGGTGTTCTTCCGCGTGTGGATGTGTGACTTTATGGTCCGAAGATACGGCGAAAACGGCCTTTTAAGGGCCTGTCGACGACGCGACAAACGTTAACGGCGACTGTGCGACTTTACGCGGTCACGCGTCGCTGATACGACGAGAACGCCGTTCGCCGAATCTAGGACGAAACCGGATACCGGGATTCTCTTTCGACTCTAGCTGAGGGTTCGTAAAATCCGCCGACGGGGATGGCGTTGAAAGGCGCGGGCATCGGCGGCGACCCCGACACAAAATCGAGTCGTCGTCTCCCTCGCGAAAGATCTTTCCTGGCTCTGTCGCGCGAGTGTCTGTCACGAGAAACACAAAGTGCTATTCCTCTTTAGGGTCGCGCTCGTCTCGTCGGCCTTTGTGGCACGTCTCCGCGAATCCGCTTCTGTATTCTAGACACGCCGCGGATTCTGAGGACTATGTAAAGCTGGTTATGACTCGGATCCTGCAAAACGTCCTTCATCGACGCGCAAACGTGGCGACATGTCGTTTTCCTGTTCGTATCGTGATGTTACAAATGTCTGACATGAGTGATCAGCGATTGAATAACTTGACATTTTTTAAAATCTGTTTTACATATAATATTAAAGTAGTTTAGAAATCATTTCGACGTGTGAGAGATATGTCGACACTTTTACGATTTAGCGACATTAAATATAACATAAAAGCTGGTGTTTCAAGCACTAACTCTGTTATGGAGCATTTTTATTTATTACTTTTTTGTATACATATTTTATATAAAAAAAAAACAAAGATTAAAATATCTATTTCTCAGTTTACAAAACTCTGAAATATTAATGCAAATTCTCAGATTTATTTTGTTAATTTATTAAAATTATTTTTATATCAGCATATCGAGATGTGCCTTTTAAAATGATATTATTCTGACTACAGTCGCCGATTATCGTTGATTAACGCTGTGCTTTTTGCCGTAACGTTAATGTGAAAGATCCGTACGAGGCATTACGACAGCCACGTAACGACGGGCGTAAATAATGCTGTTCTTCCACGGAGGTGGCGTTTTCGATTTCGCGCAAGACTGTTTCGAATCCATTTAAATCGGAATTAATACAGCAAGGGTGAGTAACACACCGGGCGGTGGCAAAGGTCGATTTGAAAAATCGCGCGATCTAATGGCCATTTCACGGTGGAGGCGGAACAAAGGGGAACGAAATATCAACGGGTAAGCATTGCCATGTGGGCCTCGAATGGGGCTTTACACACCAGATATGATCGCAATAATTTCGCGGGGGCAGTGCGGGACCCAAGTCTATTTGAGACCGTTTATGGCTCGCATAATGCTTTTAGCTACCGACCGATTATTCTATTTCGACAAAATAGCACTCGCACTCGCAACAGAATCTGATAATCGTATAACAATGAAATAATCGGAATTTGAATTTTTTTATCATAAAATAACAGAGGAGTTTGTTCGGTGATATACATATAATAAGAAACATGTTGCAATTTTATTATAGTTAAAATATATACGCGTTCCTCTCTACAACAATCAAAAACGCGCACAAAGGACGCGGTGTCGTGGAGGACTATAATTCGACTCAACAATCCGAGCCCCATTTTTCCTGTGACATGCAACGTAAAAAACCTGTTACGGCGCTTTTATTCGCGCAAATATTTTTCGCCAAAAAAAAAACGTGTTTTGCACAGCGCATACGCGCGCGTAGAGATACGTACGCAAAATTGGCCAGATATCCAACGTGCGTATGAGCCGACGCCAACGCCGACGCCGGCGGCGGACCCACATCCATCAAGGCGGCCCACAAGCGGACCATTATTGCGGACTATCCGGCGTAATTGAATTTAAGCACGAGCGAAGATATTATTTAACTAATTAGGCACAAAGGGCGCGTTCACGGCGGGCCAATCGCGATCGCCCATCTCGCGTATATACCCGGTCGGTGGGAGAGAAGCGACGAGAAGTCCAAAGGGTAGAGAAAGAGGGAAAGAACAGCCGGTCGTTGACGCGCCGCTGGACGGCGATTCGTTATTCCGACGTTGGCCGCCCACCGCGGGAAAAACGTTCGTTGCTCTCTCTTTTTCCCCCGCTCTTGGCGATTCCATGTTTCACGATAGAGCGAAAGAAC
This sequence comes from Formica exsecta, assembly GCF_003651465.1. NCBI lineage: Eukaryota > Metazoa > Arthropoda > Insecta > Hymenoptera > Formicidae > Formica > Formica exsecta. Next base: position 187,967 of record NW_021849528.1, read on the forward strand.
GAGAAAGAGAGAGCAAACAAACTGCGAACTTTGGTGCGACTGATCTCTTGTCGGCACCGCGCTTTCAAACGCGTCGAATTGTCTTTAAAGCCGATTAAAGAGGGCTTCCTTTATACTTCGCGCGATTCTCTCATGAGATATAAAACTGATTGTAATGTTATATTGTAATCTTACATTATAGGTATTACGAGACTGGTAGCTTCAAAGCCGGCGTCATAGGAGGCTCCAAGCCGAAGGTAGCGACGCCGCCGGTGGTCGACGCGATCGCTAATTACAAGAGGGACAATCCGACCATGTTTGCGTGGGAGATTAGGGACAGATTGCTGGCCGAAGGAATTTGCTCGCAGGACAACGTGCCATCCGTCTCTTCCATTAATCGGTGAGTTAATGTTGTTGTTGTTATTATCGGCGTTATTTATTCAGCGGATTATTTATTCCGGAATTGCATCCCTTCAAGCGCGTGCGCTTGGTCATTTAACAATTAAATCGATGACAAAATATATAATAAAAATAAATAAGCTACATATAGATTTATAATCAAATTCATAACTAAAGTGACAATAGAATACACGAATAAATTCGAAACACAATACAGATAAGCACATCAAAGCATCTCAAATTTTTGAAAAAGAGCGATTAAAAATCTTTAAATCTGATTAACGTCTTTGATTTTAAATTATGAGAGATCATAAAAATTTATCTCGTATTTCTCAATCACTAGCACAACACAACGCGCGCTTCGCGCGCGCTATTTATTCTTTTTCATTAAACATTTTTAACGATATATACACAAAATAATAACTGTCAAAATATGCAATGACAGCCGCTCACGAAGTAAGCGCAATGACAGAACCAATCAGCATCGCGGAAAAGCGACAACAATACACTTCGAGACTTTCGAGTATCGACTTTACATGCCTTTTTTTAGATAGGATATATTCACGTTATATATTTTGTATGGAATGTATTGTTTCAGCTTTACATATAGTACATTGTGTGTGTGCACTGAATTTAAATTATCTTTCGTAGAATTCAGTACGATTGATAATGATATAAATAACTAATCCTCATACACTCTAGTTTTGCTACTAGAAATTTTCGCACAATTTTAATTGATTAAAGGAGACTGATAAGATTTCATGATATCTATAATGTTAAATAATTCGAGACAAATATTACATATTATCTATCGTCCTTATAATTTAAAGACAGTCCGGTTTGTCTTCAAAAATGCCATTAATTTTGCTAATCATCCGCCGTGCGCGCGAAGATATCAGATTACATCGTGCTCAGTCGCCAATTCGAGGAGTCGCGACATATGCTTGGACCGACGACGATGGGGCGCGATCGGTTATCGCGCGCGGCGAACTCCGCGCGTGCACCCTCGTCGCATGTGCATCGAGATAAGTGCGCATCCAGCCCGCCGACCCGATCCTATTGACCTTTTGCAGGTTCCTTCGGGACCTGGGGCCGATTAATTCAAGTGTTTTTGCATCGCCCAGCCGAGCCGACGGAACACGGGTAGTACCCCGCGTTGTAGAGCGAGCCCTTACGAGATGGCGAGAGGGAGTGAGTTCCCGCGGGACGGCATTACAGCGTATCAGCACCGCACAAACTGAACGACTCGGTCTTTCTCTCTCTTACCTCTCCCCCCTCTCCCCCTCGTCCATTCGACCAACTGAGGAGCTACAAGAAGGGGATGGAGAGAAACGATCGCGAGAGAAAGAGGAGAGACAACCAAGGGGTTGTACCCATTGATCGGCTCGCATATGTCCCGAGATTTAATCAGTTGCTACTTAAGACCTTATCTTTCGCTCGAGGGGGCTGAATTATTTCTCTTTCTCTCTCTTGTCACGTCTCTTTCTCTGTCTCTTTTTTATCTCCCACACACGCGGGGTCGCCGATAATGAAATGGAGCGTAATGCGAATCGAATTGAGCCGGCAAGTGAAATTCACTAACGCGATTTCCGTGGGCCGCAACCGCTAATGGAAACGCACGCAAATGAGTTAGCGCCCACGTAACGACGTAAGTGCTAACGCGCGGCCGCTTATTTAAATTCCGCGTCGCGGTCGCGCGACAAGAGATCTCGAGCCGGTCGCGACGTCCAACTTGCAGTATACGCTCTTTTGCCGAGAGTTTCCGTCGTCGTCGAACGTTTGTTCTATTGATTCAATCGCGAAATAGCAGTCCTCAAAATTTAACTAATTCTCTTCCCTATTTTCACAATGCTCGTTATATTAAAGTTTAACTTATACAATGGAATTAAGTCACAAAAGAGAGAGAAAGAGAGAGCGAAAAAGGAAGTTTTAAAGTCGATAACCAAAATAGAAAGCAATCAGCGTTTTCCTGTCATATTTCTTAATCGATGTTTCGTCAAGTTGTCCATTTTTTTTTTTTTTTTTTTGAATTTTTAA
>NW_021849528.1:190392-199446 GCF_003651465.1 Formica exsecta
TTTTCTTCAAGTTTTCCATTTTTTTTTTTTTTTATGCAATTGTAAGATGTGAGCGCGCATATATTTTCATTCTTTCACTACGCGCGTCGCGCGGTTACGGTAGCGTGAGAAACGCCGAGCATGTGTGTAAGTACACGAATTACTTTCTGGTCGAGGTTTTCGATGTGTCTAGGATTGCGTCGAGGGTGCGGCGGTGGCTTGTTGCTCGAGTGACTCCTCCATCTCCTTCGGCTCCACCTCCACACGATCTCCTCTGCTTCTCCTGACTCGTCGCTCCGTCTCGCTCTCACCTTTCTATTTCTCTTTCTCTTTCTCTCTCGCTCTTTGGTCGCGGTCTCCTTCACGCCAGCGCGACTCCTTTTCCTCCTTGTCCCTATCCCCCCGACTCGAGGCCCAGATGGCGGGTATTGATCTGAATCCGGAGAGCAGATCGCCTGGAAAAACTTACCCCGCGGATACTTACCTACCTACCTATCTACCTCGCTCGCTATCTACATGCATCTATATCCAACGTACCATCACCCACTCACGTACACCAAACCCGCAACCCTCCGCCCGATCCATTCCGCGCAGGTAAATGCATTTCCGCTCGACGAGCAGCGGATGGAAACTCGCGAGCGTTTGGTTTCTTTGGAAAATGACCACGCATCCGGCGTACTAATTATATAACGATTGATAACGAGAGAAGTCTCTTAAAGACTAAATATTTCGCAAAGCGCGTCGAAGCGGATATAATTTCTGCCTGATACGAATGGATATGTAATTCATCGGAATGACGGTGCATTTTCGAAAGGAGAAAGTAAGTCATCAAACGGCTCAGAGATTTTATCTCGTACAATGATTGCTATGACTCTTAGAAAACTGTAAACAATTGCTTAAAACAAAAAAGAAGAGATCGAGAAAAAATTGGAAATAAAAAGGGAAAACTTTGAGCGATCACGCTTTCATCGATGAACCTTTGGCATAACTGGAACTTAGTTTGGAAAAAAGAGTGCAAAGAAAGAAAGAGAGAGAGAGAGAGAAGAAAGATCTTGATATCAAACGCGATTTTACCGCGAGGAAACTGAGATGCATCAGCGACTATAGTGCGCCGGGATTTCTCCCATTATGAGCGTGTCCAGGTTTTTCTAGCCGCGAGGTAGCTTTCGGGGTAGAGAAATAATGATACAGCTAATATAATGTATTGTCCTGCTTTGCCGGAGCACTTCGAAATGAGAACGTCCGCGGGACGCAAGAGGAAAGAGCGTGGGATGGCATGGGAGTCGCGCGAGGTAAAAAAGACGGACGAGAAGAGAGAGCGAGATAATGGAGTGGCTTTTGCGAAAAATAACAGTTATATATCCCGTGTATATGAGACAGGATTGAGGAGAGCGGAAAAATAGGCGAAAAACAGAGGGAAGATTGGACGTTAACAGTTCCGTGTCTTCTTCTTTATTCGCCAAAGACGCCGACGCAGCGACTTCAGCGTTCTATTGTTCTCTTTTCGCGCTCTTTACGAATCGTGGGATGCACGTCGCGATTAAAAAAGAACATTTCCTTCGCAACGGTTTTTACGTCTCTTTTTTTTTTTACTAAAAGGAGTTTCGTGTCGCCGATTCATTTAATACATTTGGCGGAACAGAGGAGTATTAATCGGAAATTGTCCGACGTACGTAAAAAAGGCGTACGATAATTAAAGAGACGATGAAAGATATGGAATGCATAGATTTCGCACGCGATCGAATTCATCCATTGCGAGAGCGCGACATCGAGGAGAATTAAGATAAGGTCGGAAGAGTCTGTGGAAGAAGAGTACAAAGAAAAAAGAATTGCCGAAAGAGGAGCCGCGGTGAATTTCGGGAGGAAATATTGATAGGCTCGGCTTCGGCTGCGGAGTCACGGTCGAGTAGGCGGCTTTCTACCGAAGTCTATCTTACACGTATACAAACCCGCAAAGGCCCACCGCCCTTCTCTCTCTCTTTCTCTTCCTCTCTCTCTCTCTCTCTCTCTCTCGTTCTCTTGGTGTCGATCCCTTTCTATCTCCCTCCTTCTTAGTCGGAGGAGTCTCAGGAGCAGATCGATAAGGAGCGAGGTTCGCCCGAGAGCTTTACGCCGGGTTCACAGCCGCCTTCTTCTCGTTTCCTCCTCGACACAACCCCCGACGTCACGCTCTCGCGTGCCTCTCGCGTTTGCCCCCGAAGCCACAAGCTGCGACAGAGTCGATATCAGGGCCAAGGGAAAAAGCCGCCGCTCCCTTGACTTCCTGTTGTTCCGGTCGCGGCATCCTCCGTCCGTTAGATGCCAAAGGACTACTACTACCCGAACTAGAAATCAAGCTTGAAGATTCTTTATGCGATCTGTCTAGATTTATCTTCCAAATAGTGATCTCATGATCACTGTTCCTCCGTTATTATCCCTCACAGTTTTTTAATGCTTTTAACGTTTGATGTCTTGCAGTGGATTAAAACTTTGTCGCTAAATAAAGTACTTGAGAAGACGAAGAGGATAGGAGATTTGAGCGATCCACGCACAATCGATCACATTCTCGACCGCGGCTTTAATTCGACGTAATGACCGACGCGGCGACAACAGTTGGCAGGAAATCTGTCGCGTCGAATCTCGCCGGAATTGTATCAATCTGTCATCGCTCTCTCGTGCGGCGATAGACGGCGTCGCCGTTCTATCGCGCGACTCAATCTCCCATCGAGGACGCAACCGGGCTCCGCTTTGCTCTCCATTACTTCCATATCATTTCGCACTCCCCCCCGAATCTGCCGAGGTGGCAGCTCGAGCCATATGGCTTGGCAGCACTCCTGGAGGACGCGGAAAGACGGCCAATGGGATGGCTGCTACTTTCATGCCACTTTCGGCTTTCCGGCCGGCGTCACCGGTATATCTCCCTGTGTTCATCTCTCTTTCGCTTATTAAATTACATCCCCATAAATAATGCCCTGCCTGCCTACCTACCCTATCCCCGGCGAGTTTATTTACCATTCCATCGGCGGCACCGCGGGAGGATTTTCCTTCTCCGGGAAGCCGTCAAATCGTCGCATTTGTCATCTCCACTCGATTCGAGATCCCAGCGAAGGGATCGTTTCGCCATTTTGCATTTTCGACGAATGAATAATATTCCCGTGACGAATGCTGCATCTTTAGCATTGATATTACGATCACAGAAATGAGAGCACGCCCGGTGAAATTGCGATTCAATACTGCATTGTCATGAGATAAATTTCGCGCGCAACGCGAAATGTCTAATGTAATAAGATCATAAGCACCGAACGAAGCGTTTAAAGGCGAATGAAGAATCGAAGAGCCCTCTTTTTTGGATGGTTTTTGAAGCGACGGGATGTCGGCGTTTAAGCGAATAGCTGCACACACATGGCCACGGGGAGAACAATATGGTGCACCATAGCCGCGGCCTTCGTTAAAGCAGCCATATTTGCGGTGCGCGCGGGAGCGAAAGGGAAGGAGGCCCTCCTACATTATCCGGCACAGCAGCACCCTCGGGGGAGGATCCGGGGGATGGTGCCTGCACGTTGGAAACGCCGGCAGTGGCGGCGGCGCGTATCCATAACCGTCCTTTGTCTGGATAACGCAATTATTACCGCGTTTCATCATACCTTCCCGGCCCGAAATTAGCCCGAAATGAAGTTACAATTACGGGTCCTCCGTGTTCTCTTCCCCTCCCCCAACTCCTCTTCGCGAACGGCAGATACTTTGGGGCTCGATGAGAACGGCGACAATGACAACGAGGATGACGACGACGACGACGACGACGGCGGTGGCGGTGGCGGCAGTAACGGCGCCGACGGCGGCGACGCACGAAATCCAGGTTGCCGTGGAAACGTCAGAGGACAGACGGAACCGCAATGAAACCGGATGGTCGCCTACTCTGCCAGGCCATAATGCTTCGTCCCTTTTGTTCCTGGTCGAGAGCTGGAATAGCAAAGTTGCTCGAGAGTGCTGTACCAGCGTGAACGACCGCGCTCGACCGGACTCGAAATCCGAGAACAACCCCACGGCCGATCTATGATGGGGCGAATTCCGCGACGTGAATTTTACGGCGAGAAAAATCGCGCTATCTGCCGATGATTCGAGAAAACGGGCGTTTAATATCCACTCGATCATTGGATTGATTGGTAATTAATGAACCGTCGAACGCACCGCTATTAATTGCTTATCGTCGATGAGTAATAATCGCGAGGGAGGGTATTTCATATCGTGCCGCGTAATCGATCGAATGAATGATCGTAGAGCGAAATCGCAGTGTCATTTCCCACGACCTACGCCACGATCTCGCATTACTCGCGCGTGTGATTAATACGGGAACGCGGCGATTGATGATTATTTATCTACCCACCAGAGCTTGTCTTGCACGGTAACTCCTTGTCATCGAGTCGAACAGGTTAAACAGGGCGAGGCTCTCGAGGATGCGAGGAAACAGCTATGAATAACATTCCTGGTCACCGCGCGGGTAACAGCAGATATACGAAGGATCATCCTCTCGACTTCCCATGATCGTCTAGAGAGGAGGGTAGCGGGGATAAGGCGTCGCAGTGCAGGAACGATATATATTATAAATCGCGTGTTACATTGTGCTTTAGAGGATCGCCGGTGACTGTTGACTCGCCGGTATCATTGTTGGGAGCGTAGCTTTTGTCGTCGGGATGCGCGGCATCGCAAACAAACACACAAACACGCCGCACGTTTTCCACGTACGTGTGCGTCATATACAGACACACACACAGACACACACGGATCATTGTGTCGCCGGTACAGCCGCAGTTAATATAGTTGTGTACACGAGAAGCCGGCAGCTGCCGTTTGACAATACACCCTGCGCGCGTCCCGACATATAATAATATACTCATCCCGAGCTATACTATAGAGGGGGATACTTCATCAAAATGACTGAGAGTGGCACGGAATAGCGCTACGATGTGTACCGTTTTAATCCATACCTGACGCCTTAGATGCAGAATCGTCATTAAATACAAAAATAAAATAGAATATCAAACATATAAATTCATCTTTCAAATATGCGACATTTTTATACGTAATGTCCGACAATGTCTGCATAGTCGCAGCGAAAAGATTGACTCGATAGCGTAGATTAGCGTGAATTAAGGGAGATTTTTCATCGGGACAACGTGTCGCGTGTTTCGAAAATACGGTTTCGCGCAGTAAAAAGTAAACTCTGACGTCGCGAGAATTGCCTTTGTTTAAGAATCACACCTTAGTGCGTCGCGTAGAAGCGCCAGGTAGCTCGGGATACATTACAGCTTCTCTTGAGAGAGAGGGAGAAAGGGAGCAAGAGAGAGAAAAGGAAGGGGAGAGGTGACGGAATATCAGGATACACCTTTTCCAGCCATTGTGCGATTCTGAAGGGCGTACAATGGCCGTGGAGCGAGTCCCGTATTGTGTCTACAGCTCTCGACGGAACAGTTCTGCGACTCTCTCTGGCTGCTGCTCCTGCCTCCGTCTCGCTCCCTCCCGCTATCCTACGAATACTCCCTCTCCGATCTTTCTATCCGACTTCAAGTTAACGAGAGAGGAGTTCCGTTTTGGTGCTATTCGTGGACCACGGACGGAGCATCTGCCCCGGGACCGCTAAATCCTCGAAAGCCCCTTGAAATCTCCCGCAATCCGGCCCCCGCGACACATATAATAGTCCGTAATAACTTTAAAGCTCCGTATTAACGCCGCGAGAATGCGAGAAGCGCCCTAATGCGCGTTTAACCGCGGCTCACCCGGAATCGTTCAATCCTGTCATCGAGACGAATTGATGCCGTTTTATTGTCCGAGTATCGGGGGCGCGAGTAACGACGGCAGAGTTTTGGCTTCGAGGAAAATTGAAGCGACGGTGGGGAAATTCCGACTTCAAGAACATCCGAGTCTGTATCTCTACTATGGCTGCACGGAACCGCGGTAAACGAAGTGTAAAACAGATGCGTCGGTAAAATGCAGCAACGTTTGTTTGTAAGAATAGCACGGCGTGAAACCGTAAGAGAGCGGTTTAACTGCTATCTGCGAATTCAATGCGGACACAGACACTCTTTGCAAATTTTGTACTAAAATTATACGAACGTATTATCACATTTTATATTGTACACATTTTTATTTTTATTATATCGCGAGATTTCTAAAATAAAGTTTTCACAATATTTGACATTATAATTATAACACTATCAATGAGTTTTTGACGCGAACATTGAAGTCGCTGCGAGATGAAGCACGCTCGTTTGCGTCAATAAAATACAAACTTCTCTCTTCCCCTCCTCCGCGATCGATACGCGCAGGTAGGCGATCAAGATCCGCTGGCACTTTGTGCGATCAATAACAGCCGACGCCTAACGAGCGCCACGATAATTGACAATTACAGATCGTTTGCGCTCGCATCACAATCCGGAAATCCCTCCAACCTTGCCATCTCGCGATAACCACTAGCGCGTGTACGTTCGCTAACGAGCGATACCTACCAGTTCATTGACAACCATCGATCTGTCCCTTCTCGCCCACGCCGTGATCAAGATCCACGCCCGTCGGCGGTTCGTGGTACTTTTCTTCGAGTCTTCTAGATCATTGATCCTTGAAGCAATATCAGCGGACGGTCGAAAGCTATGTAACTAGCATATAGGAATAATCGCGTCTCGAACCGCGAATTAGAACGCGCGAACGGCCGTGTGGACGAAATCCGAAGAAATTAATCCCGATCCCCGCCGGGAAGAGAATTTAAATCCGCCCAGTCACACACCAACCCTCGACGTAGGGAAACGTCGGAGGTTGGAGAACCACGATGGCGGGAGAAGCTAGCAACGGCCCCAGCAGCGCCGGCGAAATGCGATAAAGTTGGCGTAGAGGTAATTTGAGTATAAAGTTTTATTCGCAATAATTTAGCCGCGCGGACGAGGTCGAGGGCAGGATCGGGTAAGTAGAGGAGGGAGGGAGAAGGGAGAAGTGCGCTCGTGCTCTCTCTTTCTCTCCAGGCCGGGGAAGTGTGCGGGTGTGCGGGTCATATATTTGATGGGATACTTGGCATAAAGTCGTGCATAAAAGTAATGTCGACATTAAAGTTTGCGGTTCCAGAGACGTGGCACGAACCCATCGCCCGCGCTCCTGTTCTCTCGAAACGTCGCCGCTGGTACGCGGTGGCTGCCTACTACGATTTTCCTGGCCGTGACGGAATCGCGAAGGGAGGAGGATAGAAAGGGCGACGCAAACTTCTATCATCGGAGCCGGCCTGCGTAACACTCGTACGCGTCCGTTTTATTCCCGCGGTCACTCTATCGGTTTATTAGAAATAAATTCCGCCCGATATAAAAAGCCATTCGGCGTCGTTATCGGCGACGTATTCGAGACGTATAGTCGCCGGACGCGCTCGAACAACCTCGACGATTTACAGATCCACCGTTCGCCCCGTTATCCAAAAAATACGTATTTTTCCAAGGTTTCCTCGCAGTCGTAAAAACGTGAGATAAAAGATAGAAATTGTGACATACAGAAACGCGACGCAGCTTTTCGTCTATTTTCCCGTCTCTAGCGTTTGTAGCGCGCGATACAGCTTCAAACAACAAATGATTTATCTCGTTTCTGTTCTTCAAATTTTCAAGTACAATCCCGAGATTTAAGCGGCATGCGGCTGCGACATCCGCATACTTAAAGCGAACGGCAAGGAAGCTTGACTTTGGGGGGTGGGAGACGGCACTTCGGGGTAGGTAGCGAAGCAGTTTAGTTCAGGAGTGGCCGTTGGGGAACGATCTGACGGCGCCAGGGGAGGCATAGCTTCTTCCCACGTGGCACCCCCGACACGGCTCTACCCTCATAATTCTACCAAGCCTTCCTCCGAGAGGCGCCACCTCCAAGAGGTTTCTCTCTTAGGCGTCGTAACCGTGAGAGCGAAGGAGAACGTCGTTACGTGACGTTCGCGGAAATTTCCCTTCCACCCGTCCCTTTCGCCGCTCGAGAAGATCGGAAGAAAGGGGACTACCTTCTTCTCCCCCACTCTCTTGCACACGAACGAAAACCACCGCATGATTTTACGGCGACGGACCTGCAAACCCCCGAGATGGCGAACTCGCAAATCCGTGCCGAGATGCGAGCGGAAATTTAAGTTTACGACGCGCGACGATTGAACTCTAGGTTCAAGACAAGATTCAAGGGACGGATACAGTTGCAATTACGAGTGTGATTTGATCGCGGGATCAAAATAAATGCAGTCTTTAATAGTTGGCATGTGGCATTATAAAAGATCGATCGCGATCATTCTTACGTCGTGTAAATATACAACGGACGACATTTTGTTTCTTGTGATGTCAATGATTTCGTATGCTAGCAATTTATCATGGAAGCTTAATTATATAGATGTAAGAAGTAAGGTCGTGAAATCTGTGTTGGAACCGTCTCGCGCTGTAGATCGCAACGAGAATCGGACGGAGAAAAGCGCAGAAGAAAGGGTACACTCAATGATTAGATGAAGTACCGGAAAGGTAGGGGAAAGGGAGGAAAAGGGAGAAAAAGGGAGGGAGAGAAACAAAGAGGCGAGAAAGAGAAGAACAAGAGTGGAGAATCGAGCACGAAGGGAGAAACACTGTTGTAGCGTCAGGAAAATGTTGGGGTTACGTCGTACGAACTTCGTTCTCATCGTTTCTCTATTTTCCCGGCAACCTCTGTCCATAAAAGACTCTCGCTCTTTCTCTCATACTCTGCTTTTAGTGGTACTTCCTGTTTTCGTGGGATCGATACAGTTTCTCCCTTTCAAAAATAATGGTTATTTTTTCTTTTTTTTTTTGGAAGAATCAAATGTCTTGCGAACAAAACCTCTCTGATCACTCTCGTCTCGGAAGAATCTTTTCTGGATAATGCTTCTCTCTCAGTCTTGTCAGATCTACGTAATAATTTTTTGACTATATATATATATATATATATATATATATATATATATATATATATATATATATATATATATATATATATATATATATATATATATATATATATATATATATATATATATATATATATATATATATATATATATATATATATATATATATATATATATATATATATATA
>NW_021849528.1:199483-200588 GCF_003651465.1 Formica exsecta
ATCGGAAGAAAGGGGACTACCTTCTTCTCCCCCACTCTCTTGCACACGAACGAAAACCACCGCATGATTTTACGGCGACGGACCTGCAAACCCCCGAGATGGCGAACTCGCAAATCCGTGCCGAGATGCGAGCGGAAATTTAAGTTTACGACGCGCGACGATTGAACTCTAGGTTCAAGACAAGATTCAAGGGACGGATACAGTTGCAATTACGAGTGTGATTTGATCGCGGGATCAAAATAAATGCAGTCTTTAATAGTTGGCATGTGGCATTATAAAAGATCGATCGCGATCATTCTTACGTCGTGTAAATACACAACGGACGACATTTTGTTTCTTGTGATGTCAATGATTTCGTATGCTAGCAATTTATCATGGAAGCTTAATTATATAGATGTAAGAAGTAAGGTCGTGAAATCTGTGTTGGAACCGTCTCGCGCTGTAGATCGCAACGAGAATCGGACGGAGAAAAGCGCAGAAGAAAGGGTACACTCAATGATTAGATGAAGTACCGGAAAGGTAGGGGAAAGGGAGGAAAAGGGAGAAAAAGGGAGGGAGAGAAACAAAGAGGCGAGAAAGAGAAGAACAAGAGTGGAGAATCGAGCACGAAGGGAGAAACACTGTTGTAGCGTCAGGAAAATGTTGGGGTTACGTCGTACGAACTTCGTTCTCATCGTTTCTCTATTTTCCCGGCAACCTCTGTCCATAAAAGACTCTCGCTCTTTCTCTCATACTCTGCTTTTAGTGGTACTTCCTGTTTTCGTGGGATCGATACAGTTTCTCCCTTTCAAAAATAATGGTTATTTTTTCTTTTTTTTTTTGGAAGAATCAAATGTCTTGCGAACAAAACCTCTCTGATCACTCTCGTCTCGGAAGAATCTTTTCTGGATAATGCTTCTCTCTCAGTCTTGTCAGATCTACGTAATAATTTTTTGACTATATATATATATATATATATATATATATATATATATATATATATATATATATATATATATATATATATATATATATATATATATATATATATATATATATATATATATATATATATATATATATATATATATATATATATATATATATATATATATATATATATATA
>NW_021849528.1:201469-223070 GCF_003651465.1 Formica exsecta
ATATAACATCGCGAGAACGATAATGTGCAACATAACACGATCGGCTTGCGTAAAAACAGACCGACTCGTCGATTAGTCTTCGGCGAGTTACCTTATCCCCCGCCTGGTGGCATAGAAAATTACTCGCCGGCTGCGCTGATATTTAGCAATGCATCGATAACGAGCGCGCTCACAGAGGCTTTACGTTAATTAGAGCGCCGAAGCGCGCGAATGAATTTTAAGGCGAAAGCGCTCGCTCACATTCGGTCGTCGAACAAGAAGCGCGCTTGTGTCGCAACGGTCGGTTCGTGCCATCTGTATCGCGATACAATCTGCACCTGTTGTGGTAAAAGGACCTACCCTCCTTTCCTCCGGACGCCGTTGCATTTATTAGATCGTCGATTACGTTCATTATGCCGCGCGAGCGAAATCGTTACGTACCGTTTCGCGGAAGCCACGCGCCTGATTTTCATCATTCACGAAATGCCTCTCGCGTTTCACTCGTGGAGAAAGAATAACGCATCGCTGGCTATACAGCGAATGAACATTTTTATCAGATTACGGAATGCCATAACGTCTTCTTCGAAGAAATATACATTTTTCTCATAAATATACTTTTTTTAAATTCCTATATCTTGTTTATACAATAATTCCGGGAGAGAAGAGATATAAAGCAGATTTTATTTTAAATCAAAGATAGAAAAATATACATGTTTTAAAGTGTAAACCATTTCAATATTTATCTAAAACATATTCTCTATTTACATTATTTTTATTTCCATACAAAAATTCCCTTGAAATATTTATTAATAGAATAAAATTAATTTATCAATTTAAACAACTAAGTTATTATAAAAGATTTATTTGTTTTAAGACTGATTTTCATCTATCCCTATTAAAATTGGCTTAACCCTCTCTCTCTCTCTCTCAAAAAAAAAAAAAATAAATGGAAACTCTGCTAAATATAGCTAATTGAATCAGTTGAAGTTAAAAGTATAAAAGTATTCAACAGTTTCAATTTAGCAGTACTACATCAAGAAATGTAATATTTCCGCGATAAATCTTTTAGCTTCGTTCACAAATCACAAAAAATTTTAACATTTTGTCTAAATTTAAACCACGTATTACATACGAGCTTAGAAATATTAAGAATTATAAAAATTAGATAATATCTAACTAAACACAATCAAAACATTAAACATACAGGCGATGTTTCATATTTTAAAAATTCGAATATACACATACTATATTTGCATATCATTTCTATTGAAATTTTAATAGCCATTCTGCGAACATATTAATTAGTCAATGATTAATACATGTAAAGCGACGACGAAAATAATCGCCAGTTAATTGCGTTATCGAAAAACGCGACAGGACGATTAATTATTACAGGTGTGGAACTTCCACATGTGGGGTGCGACGCGCGATAACTCGTCAGTTTAGGATCGTTGGTATCCCGGCCACCCTAGAGTCTAACCTTGATAAGGATCGCTGCTAATTGTTGCGAATTGGCGAAGGTGGCGAACGAACGAACGAGGGAGGTTGGGCAACAGGTGTCATCTGATTGATCGCCGTTGCTCGCACCCCCACGATTACCTAGCCCACAAACACATCCACGGCAGAAACGAAGGACTTAATGTCGATCCATTACGTACTGGCCCATCCCAACGAGGAATCGTTGACCTGACGCGCTCCAAAGTGCATTACAAAGTGAAAAAGGACGAGACCGTCGAAAAAGAACGAGACTCTGCGACCACGTGTATATCGCGTGGTATAGACATTGCATGTGTCATTCCTACGAATTGTTTCGCCCAAAGATGTACATTTTTAGAGAGAAACATAATAGACTTTTATAGTTTTTTTAAATAGAAAGAAAAACGAGAGTTTAATCAACTATTTCCGCAGTCGGAAAAATCCGATAAGCCCGCGAAAAATTGAAAAGTTAGTATATATCATATAATTTCTCTCAGCATTATTGTAATTTTTTTTTTTCAAATCCATATTACAGTTGCCACGTGAAAAATGCCGCTTCTACTTACGAGCCTCTTAGAAAATGGACTCGGTCGATTCGTCACCAGACCGCGCGCGTTACGACGAGGCGCCCTGCAAGAGCAAAAAGTCAGCCGTAACTCGCGGCGAAAGCGTTAAATCATCCAAGGCCGAAAGGACGTACCGGGCGACGTACTCGATTCGCGCAAGACGCTTCGCGGCGAGACGAGCGCGCGCGCGGAATTAATAGCGCGCCGCCGTGAATATTCGACGCGGTAATTGATACCGACGTCGAGAGAGCGGCTGACCATTGAAACCGCACGCGCAATATATCACGGATAATAAGCGGCCGGTGCACACACGCCCCCGTGCACGACCGGGGTGGAAAGAAGGGGAAGAGTGCCTCGAGTCGAGATGGCCGCGGCGCGCTTCGTTATAGCATCGACTCGGTGAGTCCTCTTCGAGGACTTACGACGGCGAATTACGACGCGACTCGGCAAGATTTCGCAAAGTCATTCGGTCGCTATCCGATGGCGAACAATGGCCTCGCGTCTCTTGGCGCGCGTGTGTGCGCACACTCGCGGTAGGTAGATAGGTAGGTAGGTCTAGCTAGACGTCAGAGGAGAATGATCGTGCGCGAAGTGACCCGCGTAATCGTAATTAATCATCGTGTAATCCGTGACTCGCGGATCGGTATCGCGCGGGGCGGCTACGCACCGGGTTATCGCTGGTGGAGTCGAACGGACGTTGGGCTCGCGCTCTAAGCGGCAATGTCAGGATTTATGATCGGCTCTGATGGAACTGGAATGAACAGTCGTTACTTTTGTCGGGACAGCTCGTTCATTGAACGCTTTAACAGACGCTCTCGAGGAGGAAGCGAAGAGATCATTTTTAGCAGGAATAATCTCCGCGAGATAAAATGTCTTGAAAAATAAGATGCAACAAACATCGATATCCGTTCGAAACTTTTACGCGTTAAACAACTCGAGCGATATTCGAATTAACAATCCGAACGGCTGATTGTTCAATATCTCGATCATCGCTTTATCATCGCGTAAAGAATCGTGCATGCTCGACGGGAAGATCTTGTCTCGTAACAATGACCTCATCGTCGATCTCGAAAGGCGAATCGCTCCGCGTCTAAGGGATTCGGAATTAACAATCGGTACTTTGTGTTACTTCATTGTTGCGCTATGAAGTCACCATGTATTAATAGATATAGCAGCGCGCGCGCGGCAGAAGATGCATCTTCTACGCCGAAAGCATTCTAAATGAGATCCAAATCGGCGAACGCCGTCGCGCGATTTATTACCAGCCGGCGTGATCTATTCGGATATTTAACCGAGAAAGAAGGAGAGAGAGAAAGACGCGTCTCTCAGTGACATGGCGATTTTGCTACACGATGTGCCTGACCTATTGTTCGCAGGATCGTGAGGAATAAGGCGGCGGAGAAGGCCAAGCACGCGCATCAGCAACAGCAGGCGCAGCAGCAGCAAGGTCAGCAGCAAGGTCAGCCAGGCTCGGGCGGTTCCGTGTCGGTGATAGCACACGCACCTGCGACAGCGGCAGGTCATCCCGCTGCCACCGCACCCAACGCCTACAGCATCAGTGGCATCCTGGGCATCCCGGCGCATCATCAGGATCCCAATGGCAACAGCATCAAGAGGAAACGCAGTGTTGACGGTGAGTCACTGCGAGTCTTCTCGCTCGTGTCGCTGACCCGGGCTTCCTCTACGTTCGTATCCTCTTCTCCGTCGATGCTCCGTCATCGTGCAATATTATTTAATACGTTTATTATCGGCAACGAGATCGCTTTAGATGGCGAATTGCAACTGAACTTGCAGAAATCTCAGACAGCACGGTATGAAAGTATTGCGTGAAGGAATGAAATGTTATTAATATCGCGAGTATATAAATCGAATAGCGACGAGCTCATCTCGTAACACGTTTCAATAGTTAAGATGGTACAGTTGTATGTAAAAAGAAAATAAAAATCGATATACATATATTTTTCAGCATAATTAAATATTGCATTTTATTAAAATCGATATAGAATTCGATTGCTTAATCAATTTGCGGATTAGAAATCTGTAAAGTAATATTTTGCGCGCAGTTTTGTAAATCAGTCGCACGTTGCTAAACCAGCTTGTACCGTGATTTCTAAAAATTCGAATGTTTCCCCTCCCCTGGCGACTTTCTTTGATGAATAACATAATTATTTTAAATATTGGTAATTAACAGAGTATTTTTTGATGATCTTATTAAACTACAATACTAAATCTAAAGCAGCAGTCTCTAGTACAAATATATATATATACATATTGTACATTTTCATTTTAAACTTTTAGAAAGAGATTAGAATCCAAAAACAGAATAATACAACAGTATATTTCAGACTGGTTCGGTGAGACGTCGCAATAACTTGTCGTATGAAAATTAGCGATAATTGCGCGACACGTAAGTTTTAAGTAAGAAATACGATAGCATTTATATCGTCGTCACGGTCCAGTAAATCGATGGGAGTTAAGTAAATTTACACGTCAGGGGCGAAGACAATGGAGAAGTTGAACAATTTCGGGAAGACTCGGATGTTAATATTACGGTGATGTCGCGAGAACCTCCAGCATCAATTTGTGCGCGTTTATTGTCTTGTTTTCGAGCATTCCAAATTTTCGCTGCCTTATTTAGTCGCGGAACAAAGGTTTGCGAATAATATTCCACTCAATTGTAATGTCTACTAAAATCAGAGGCACGCAAAGGCAGAACTCCAAAGGAGGGACTCGTTGACGGCTTAATGACAAACTCGGATCCCGTTACAAGTGACTCATTGTGACTCGTTTATACCAAGTACAACTTCTTACAATAACGTTGAGCGATAATAATTCAAGTAACGATTGAAATGAACAATGCAAATAGAGCATGACGAGCATTATATGCCCGACGAACATTTGTCTATCGGGATAAGTGTTTCGAGCCGGGATATTTTCTAGTCGTACGCGTCTCATTTGCGGACGATCGAGCCACTTGGAACACTCGTTTCGCCCCAAGCGAGCGAACCAAGATTAGCCGCATAACGCAGCAAGGTTATCAGTCAAACGTCGCCGAGCACGTGTTGCGATTTATTCTGCTGTCATTGCGTGAATAACGCGGCCCGAAATATTCTTGACACGTGTCGCGTACACGTGACCGACTACGGCGTTTTAGCTTGGCGAGAGAGAGAAAAAGAGAGAATTTTCGACGTCGATCTCGCGTTTCGATCCTGAGGTTTACGAGGTGCGAAATAATGGAGAAAAAAAAAGAAAAAAAGAGGAAAATCATCCTCTGATATTCGGAAGCACTAGAATTCTCCATCCTCTCTACCTGTGTCACCAAAGACTATTAGGCTAATACGATTTGCTGTGATTCCGCGGAACAGACGTAATTCTATTCCGCAAAACGTACACGCCGACAAAAACCGCGCGTAAGCTCGATCAAAATTCCGCGAGCGCACGTTTCGCGGCGAGATTCCAGTATATCGATTCGAGCGACTAGTAGAATGTGTGTGCGTGTGTGTGTGTGTGTATGTATGCCGATGGGTACACGGGTAATTCAATATAATCGGATTATGAGAGCGGCGATATACGCGGCCGCAAAAGCGGTCGCGTCCGCGGCGAAAGCACTCAATGTTTTGCGAGCGCGCGCTCTCGCGTCGAGAGAGGGTAGAGCTGTACGTATTAGATTATAAACTTCACAGACCACAGGCGGCTTCTATCTCGGGCCCCGGCGACACATTAGCCTCCCTGTCCCCCGGGGAGACCATCGGCGTGCACGTAACGTGTTGTACGCGTGTACCGCCTAACTGTCTGGAATTTCAACGAGCGTTCCTCCGCTGCCTTCGCTGCGTCAGAACGTAAAAATCGACCGCAAGTGCTCAAATTTAATGAAACACTCTTCGGCCGGAGAGAGGCACTCGAGAAAAACTGTGTTACAGAGCGCGTTCGATCCTGTTTTGACTCTTCGGCAATTCAGACGCTATTTTGTAGCGGCTGAGTCCAACTAAAAGATTCCTTTAATAAGAGTTACGACATCGAGATGATGATTTCTGATTACTCAATTCGCCATACGTAACAGGCAAACTTTCGCGCGAATTTGATGTGTAATGTTTAAAGAGAAAACAAAAGTGCATATACGAATTAATTTTATGTTGACAGGAAGTATCGCATGTTTAGAATTTTGCAATTTTTTACGTAAACATTTATGTCTATAATACTTGAATCAATAAACAACTCGTGTTTCGTATCCCTACGAGAGCATCATACATTTATGCTAGTATTTTACTAGATTAATAATTTATTGATGAGTTTGAATGCACAATTTTAATAATATAAAATTATTTGAACAATATATATATATATATATATATATATATTGTAAATATTACATACTTATTTTTCATAAATAAATAATTAAAAATAAAATCATCATTATTAACTTTTTCCGTGCGCTTTTTTTAACCCTTATTAAAGGAACTCTAAATCGGACACGATTCGAGATTAACAATAAGTGTGTTTGTAGTATAATTGCTAGAATCGATTACTTTTAACCATACAAACGCTAAAGATATATACGTTGAAGAAATTTTGTGCGGATGTTTCCGCAATTTGAGACTCGTCGGTCGAGAAAAATCGGTCCCGGCGCGGCGGCCGATTATTTATGCCTTGGACGAACGAGCCAAGACATACCCGTGCCCAAAGTTCCCGGAGCTTATTACGAATTTACGAACGGCCTCTCGAGGGAAGCGTTGCAATCTATCGGGGCTGTTTGTTGTCGCGTTACATCTGCGCGCTTCTGGCCCCATGCAGAATCCCAGAGCCCGGCGTGTTCCACCCTATACATCCCCTGGACGTTAGGGGATACGCCGCGGGGCCAGATTCGCCCTAGAGTCCATTATTACCCGTGTATTGTATTGCTTAACATTGACTCAATTGCTTTCGAATAACGCGAATGAGAGAGAAAGAGAGAGAGAAAGCTTGCGCAAGCGCTCGTACTTTGCCCTTTCGAGCATCAATCGAATTATTCGATTTACTGCTCTTTTTAAGGGGGACGCGCTGACCTTCCTTCCGCATGACATAATTCATTCGCTGTCAAATCTGTCGAGGACCAACTATGATTTCGACTTTCCGAAGCTTGCAAATTTCGATTCGTATAAAAATACGCTTCCTTGAGCGATTCCGGTAATTTCGACATCGTGTACAAAACCGAGAAAAAAAGTAGAACACATACAATTTTCAAATATAAGATTTGTTTGTGATTTTCATTGTTCTTCGTTATTGATATTCTATATAAAATCTGAGCAAAAAAAAAATGATTTTTTAAAATAATTGTTTCACAATTTTGCGCGTGACAATGATAAAAGGAAAAACGATGAACCTTTGCGTGATAAAACTGATGGCCGATTAACAATTTTATCAACTCATCAACCGAAATGCTCGCGTATGAAACGGAATAGCGACGTTCCCAGGAAGCGCCCTAAACTTTAGTAAAATCGTGCCGCAACGCGGTACGCGTTTGTACGCCGCGGCGCGACGCGGCCGCGATTAACTCGGCCGATCGAATCGTAAAATTCGAGCAGAACTGGGAGGAGAGAGATTCAGGGAGACCGCCGCCGTGTTTGAAACGAGGGTTTTATAGCGGTCCAGGAACAAACCCTGCCGCTCGAATGGTCGTCGACCGTCGCTCTCTCGGCCGGCCGGACAATCACAACTTGACAGGGAGGTTTAACGAGCCCTATGCTAGGCGCCCCTTCCCCTTCCCTCCTTCCCACCCCCGTTCGTCCCACCCTCGGATGGTCATTTAATTATTCGAGATACCCCAGAACGTTGGACCATCTACCCCCACTGCCAGCGACGTTACGTTCGTACTGTCATTCTCTCTCCTCGCCCTTCCTCCTCTCCTTCCTCTACTCGTCCATCCCTGTAACTCTCACCGGTCGGTTCCGTTCTCGACCTCCATCCCCGGCAAGGGTTCGCGATGCCCATCCGCCCCCCTCGGCACCGGAATAACGACACACTCGTCCCACGTGCTTGTCCCTATATTAAACCGCCGGGACGGCCGAGAGATAATAAAGACATATAATAGAATCGAAATTGTTTCTCTATCTATCAATGCCATACGCCGTCTACGCGCGAGCCGCTCCGCGCCGCGTCCACTCGACAGATTCAATTTAGTTTCGGCCAGCCACGTTTAATTTGTGTCTTGATTCGTGGATTAATACGAGAGGCCGACCGCGTATCGGATCGGTCGGCGCGCGTGTGTGTGAACTGCTATACGTGCGATCGCACTGTTCGATTCATTTTTCCTCGTTCGTTTCGAAATTATCAAATTCGAGATACTGACGGAAATGGCATTCGTCGGATATTTTGCTCGAATATCGGAATCGCGACTGCCTCTGTCATTGAGAAGAAAATAGAAAAATAATTAAAATTAAAAAAGAGTGTAAATTGTTCTTCTAAAAACGCAATTCTTGGAATGATTACAGACGATAATCGCGACCTGAACGACCATACGGAGAACGACTTGAAGAGGCAAAGAAGCAACTACAATGGCGATCAACTGTATTCAAACGTGAGTAAAGCCGATACAATTTTTTTTAAGCAACGACACGCTTCAATAAGTAATTTCTTATTTCCAAATGCATTCGATCGCGCGCAGCAAACTACGTATACTACTTAATTACCTATACAGATAATTGGAATTAATCTCGGGCGTAGGTCCAACCCAAGTGTGTATAGTATACCTCGATTAAAACGCCCTAATCAATCAAAAGCTAGCGGAAGTTCCATAGAATCTCCGCATAACTCTCAACCGGTTGCGGTAATCGCGGGACCGAGTCAAGCTCGAATCGAGCTACAACATCCAAGTCAATCTTGGCGCTTGTTCTCGGATGTCCCTCCAACTCGCGAACTTCGACTTTAGGTTCCGCTGGTCTATGTTGCAGCTGTGGTCGAGTAAATGGAGCATCAAGGACGAGCACAAGCTCCTGAGCGAACTCGGCGGCAGTGGCGGCAGCGGGAACGGCGGTAATACAAACGGTAGTGGAAACGGCAACAGCGGAGGTGGTGGCGGAAACGGCGGCGGTGGAGGTGGCGGAGGTAACGGCGGTTACTACGAACACAGCGGATTCCCCGGGAACGCTATTGCCACCTCCGCCGAGCTGTACGACTCCCTGGGCACCATCAGCACGATGACGCAAGCGCAAACGCCCCATCTCTACACTCCGCCCATAGGGGGCACCATAGGTGAGCGTTCCCTCTCTTTTCACCCTCCGGCACTCTCCGACTACCCCCAACCCTGTCAGCGTGGCCTCTTTCTCTCTTTCTATCTATCTGTCTGTCTATCTCTCTTTCTTTACCGTTCCTCCCCTCGTACAGAAATCCTAGGCAGTGTGTGCGCCACAACCTCTTGTACGTAATGTCATATACCGAGTCCACCACTTTCCTTCGTTCCTTTCCCCTCCTCTTCATTTCCAAAGACTCATCTCTCTTTCTTTTTCTTTCTTCCCCTTCCTCATCTCGTCTCCTCCCTGTATGCTTATTATTGCGGCTTACGTCTTGCTTTGCATACCCATATCGGCTAAATACATGGCTTTAATAATGCATGAGCTGTGCCAAGCAGCGGCAGAAGAGGTGGCGGGAGGCCCCACACGGTGGTTCGGTGTTTTCAGCTTTAGGGAATAGCGCTCTTACTTCTCTCACCAGACGTCTCTTTCTCTATCTCTCTCTCCCTCTTTCTCTTTTTATTTTACGCTTATATTTCTCTTCTTATCAAAATAATATCGCCGGGGTTTCATCTTGGTGGATCTTTCTTTCACCTTTCTCGCCTATCCTCCTATCACATACATATATATTCACTCTTTCTATCTCTCTTTTCATTCTTCCACTCTTTATCTCGCTCTCTACTTCTCTTGCGCCGTTTAAAGGCGATCGATCAACGGCGGAACGTATACGGACGGTACGAGCTATTGAAAAGTAACCGGTACACAACACACACGAATGGAACTTTCTCCGATGGAGCACGTGTTGCGAGCAACTCGGTCACGCCGCGTCGCGTCGCGCCACGCCGCGAATTCTCCCGATCGTTGCCTTTCGGAATGGACGAAGCGAGGCGTGTAACGGCGGCTTCATCTCATGAAATTCAATCGAGGATCTTCGCCCCGGATCGAAAGATTTTTGAAGGATGACATAAACGGTCCAAGTCGCGATCGCGCAACTTGCTGCCCCGCCGTTAATATGTAGCAGTATCGCGGAGTAAAGTGATCCTACGCGAAAGTATTTTGACTCTTTTCGATACAGCATTGAACAGCATTTATATGCATGGATGTAAAGGGAAACAATTTGCGTTCTATAGATCTTTTCGTGTCATCTTTTATAATAATACTCGCAAGAAATCTCTGAGAAAACGTATGCGCGTTCTTCGCGACCGACCTTTTAACGTTCCGCCTTGATCGTCCGCCGACGATACGACAACCGCAATAACGGAAAAATGGGGATCCCTTAATAGCAGGTGGTACTTTGACGCCGCTCGCGCCACTGACGATGCAAGAACTAAAATTGAGCCAAACATTGGACGGGGCTAACATGTCTCCTTACCACACCACCGGTGAGTTCGCCACCTCTTTAGTTCTCTTACGGTCTCGCGCCGAGTTATGTATACCTGTTTCGCTGAGCATAAAATTTTTATTGAGCCTCTCTCGGATATGCGCGTATCCAACTAATATATGTCTCAAGTGTGTATTATCAACGTCGATTATTAACGGCGAGATTAAGCGCGGTATCTCCCGCCGTCTTCGTAAAGATCCTCCTATTATCCACTTGCGTATTTTATGTCCGACGAATCAAAAACACACATATGAGATTGCAGTCGTCTTACATCTCAAAGAGATAATAGCATTCGATTATATATTTTCTTAGCTTATTACATTTTATTTTTATATTTGAGCCGAATGAAAACAATGCATTCTTAATTCTTGCATACATAACGGAATTGCTATTTCTTCAAAAATAAAATTTATATTGATTCAAACGTCATATCTACGTTGATACTGTTAGAAAGAAGTAAAAGGAATTGAAAATAGATTTAAATACAGAAAACATTGATTGAAATATATAGTATTTGGAAGCAATCAAAATCCCAGATCCCAGACTCTTTTCCCGATCCTACCGAAACAATTTAATTAAGCTTTAGACGTAAGGCGCTGATCGTTAGCTAGTGCTTGACTCGAATGTCGTGTTGTGTTGTGCATGGCCATAGCAGAGAGCAGTACCGTCGCAGTATCGTATGTCGGGGTGGGGGCCGGTGGGGGCGAGCAAAGTCCCCCGATTTCGTTGCAGAACGAGACAAACGCCACCCCCGCGGCCCCCAACACCCCCGGAGGAGATCCCGGACTGACGGTCTTGCAGCCGCCAGTTTCTCAGCCCCAAGTAGCCTCTGCGATACCGCCGTACTCGACGATGCTTCCAAGTTTCGGACACTACGCCACCGGTGAGTACAATCAGACACAACCGCTTGCTTAACCGTCTGTCAAGGACAAGCGCGCTCGTATACCCGCCGGGGGTTGAACCGGGCTCGGCGGTACGTTCGGAGGGTAAGTCAGAGCTCTTTCTCAGAGGAGCGCTGATTTACCAGTTCGAGGCGGTGCAGCAATGGCAATTTTGCCCGGAAGGACGACGGATTCACTCCGTCAGAGAGACAATCGCGTACCAATGAAAGATACTATGACGACATACATTTATCATTAGTAGATGTGCATACATAATCGAAATAATATATTCTCCTCTTATTTTTCCACTATACTTCTTGCGGAATAAAATATAATTGGTTTTTTGATTTATCTTCAACATTTCTTTTCTCCAAAGAGAGTTGTTATTACTACGTTGTTTAATGCTAATTGTAGCAAGATCGATTATCTCGAGGAATAGTAATAAGCACTGCTACAAGTGCCGTGTGTTTTTTAATTACTCTATAAAGTCAAGTTGCGCAGCGCGAGAGTCTAAATTACATACTCCTTATTACTGGCGTACTTTCGCGCGCGAGCGTAACCGCGAGTTTCGAAATTTAATTGAGACATTAACATAATGCGTTTTTCGACACTGTCGAAAAACTGTTGGAAACATCTGTCAACGCTGTCTGTCAACTCGCGCTAATCAGCTTATCATCGACTTTTGTTCAGGTGGTGGCGATTACGCGTACAGCGCTGCGTATTCCCAGTACTCGAGTGCACCGTACAGCGGCTATGGTTATGGAGCAGCGACAAGCGGGTTGCTCAGTAAGTAAACAGTGAGTATTAGTACCGATTAGATTAGGGATGAATCGAATATACGAAAACACGGCGGCTGCAATTTCCTTTTCTTCCGAACCAGCACCGTCGATTATCGAGGAGAAGAAAATTCGCGCGGCCATTCGCGGAACCGGCAGTCCCGTTGTAAATGCGTGAAAATTGTATCTTTCGTAAAGTTCGTATCGCAGGAATTACGCACGCATTATTCGGAGATACATAAACTTTGCTGTCGACAAAAACTGTACTTGGCAGATCCGCGAAATGGACGTAATCCTGCGCAATCTAAGTAGGACTTTGTTCCTCATTAACACGCGAATTAATCAATTCGATTCAGATAACATCGAGCTACTTGGTTCATGCGTTCTAATAAGATTCTGATTCAATCCTTTGTAACACACGAGATTGCGCGATGCTACGCAAAGATCGCGATACCCTCTCCCTCCGCGAGCGTACATAGATGTATAGAGGAGAACGCGCGTGCAGAGAATAGAGAGAAGCGAATAGAATAATAAACCACTCTTTTCTCTCTCTTATATATATCGAACACGCGATACACAATTAATCCGCAACACGTAACGCAGATCCGTTCGCGATATCGCAGCGCTCTCGCTCCCCTTCCCCTGTCGGCGCGCACGCTCAACTTATTCCTCCTCCTCGTTCCCGATATTCCACGCGAGCGTTACGTGAGGTGCTATAATTAAACGCGAAAATTAGATAGGTGTGCACCGCGGAAAGCAATTTATTCCATTTTAATTCCGCGCGGGAAAACGTCGTTGCGAAGAAACCGCCTGAATATGCAACGCCGTAAATTAATTGGGCATGAGACGAGAGAAATTTAGATGCGCGCAACGTAAACAAGGGCAATGTTTCGAGTACGTTAATTGCAAATCCGTGGAATTAAAGGAAACGGCAAGGATTTTGTCGCGTTATCGCCGCGCAATACGTTGAGCAGGAATATAGACTGTTGACACAGACAGAGAGACCCGCAGATTCTAAACGCGACGAACGTGAAATCGCCCAATCTCGTTCCAGATTCCACGTACTACTACTGCAACGGAGACACGTCCACCCACACGTCGCAGCAGGGGGGTGGCAGCGGTTGCACCGGCGGTGGTCCGGAGAGCAGCGCCGACGTGGCCAGCCGTTCGCCCCTGGCGGCGACCAGAGCCAGCAGCGGAGCTAGCGCGGCCTCGCCGACCGGAAGCGCGTGCACCAAGCCGGACCACACCTCCGTCACACCGACGGACCTCTATCTCGCCTGATGGTCAAATCGCGCGAATACCGGGGGGAACGGCCTCTGGCCGTGTGTCATCCCGGCGATCGGTGGGGAGGCAGCGGGCACTGCGACAACGGGCGCCATATCACGAAGAGACACCACGTCGAAATTAAGCAATGATCTCTGATTTAACCGCATCGGGAAAACGCGCGGTGGAAGATTCGCATGTGGAATCTATTAACCGGTGGATCGACGGCGGCAGAGGAAGATCGAAGAACAAAAAAGCGCGATTTGAAGAGAAAGATTGGGACGTCGATGGAAATCTGGTAAAGTGACGTTTCCGGATTAAAGACGTTGAAGAGATTCTAGAATCTAGAAATTCTCTGAATCTCGTCGCGTTAAACGTGGATCGGAGGAAGAACTTGAGAATTCTGATTTGATTGATGAGCGCGCGATGTGATAGCAGGTAAAGCGAACTTGATGCAAGTGACGTCGATCATGTCGAAATTGGCATACAGAGTTCCCTCGCGTCGCCGCTGTTTCCCGCCGCTATAAATGTCAGTCACCGCGTTTTATTTATTTCCGTCGCGAGGAAACAAGCGTTGATCGATCGATTGAACGATCGATTCGTAAATTGCCGACAATTGGCGGCGACGCGAGTGGATCTCGAACACTCGAGAGCCGATCGCGTTGTAGACGACATCGCCGCGACTCTCTAGACAGAGCACGCGGCGATAGGTATAGTTTAATTTAATGATCCTCAGTTAGCGTAATTTTCGCGCGATGGTCCACGCGAGCGCGCGCTTGCGTCAGCAAACGTATAGTCGCCGACCATGTAAATATATATAAATTGAACATATATAAATAAGAATACAAAAAATATATATATATATGAGGCAGCGGGCACTGCGACAACGGGCGCCATATCACGAAGAGACACCACGTCGAAATTAAGCAATGATCTCTGATTTAACCGCATCGGGAAAACGCGCGGTGGAAGATTCGCATGTGGAATCTATTAACCGGTGGATCGACGGCGGCAGAGGAAGATCGAAGAACAAAAAAGCGCGATTTGAAGAGAAAGATTGGGACGTCGATGGAAATCTGGTAAAGTGACGTTTCCGGATTAAAGACGTTGAAGAGATTCTAGAATCTAGAAATTCTCTGAATCTCGTCGCGTTAAACGTGGATCGGAGGAAGAACTTGAGAATTCTGATTTGATTGATGAGCGCGCGATGTGATAGCAGGTAAAGCGAACTTGATGCAAGTGACGTCGATCATGTCGAAATTGGCATACAGAGTTCCCTCGCGTCGCCGCTGTTTCCCGCCGCTATAAATGTCAGTCACCGCGTTTTATTTATTTCCGTCGCGAGGAAACAAGCGTTGATCGATCGATTGAACGATCGATTCGTAAATTGCCGACAATTGGCGGCGACGCGAGTGGATCTCGAACACTCGAGAGCCGATCGCGTTGTAGACGACATCGCCGCGACTCTCTAGACAGAGCACGCGGCGATAGGTATAGTTTAATTTAATGATCCTCAGTTAGCGTAATTTTCGCGCGATGGTCCACGCGAGCGCGCGCTTGCGTCACTTGCGTCAGAGTCGCCGACCATGTAAATATATATAAATTGAACATATATAAATAAGAATACAAAAAATATATATATATATATATATATTATATATATATATATGATCTGTGTAAACAAAAAAGTCAAGCGCCCCGATGGCACCTTTATTCTCTCCCGTAGGCACGACAAACCCCTCCTCATCCCGTAAGAGTATCGTAGAATATAACTCGATAAGTTTGAGATTTTTAAATCAGGAGTCGACGTAACGATCACTACTGTTAAGGATATTATATATATTTTTTGTAGAAACCAAAGACCATACACACACATACACCCACACACATGCGCGAATAAACCCACAAACACATGCACGTACACATGTCACACGCGTACCACCCACGCACGCAGCACGCACAGGCATTGATACACGTAACGCGGATAGTCGAACGAACGAGCACGTCGCGCATCTGCGGCAAAAAGCGTGACGGTTCTGAGCGGCCTTTCCGCACGGATTTATCACGCGTAATCGCGAGCGGCGTGTATAGGATCGACGTAAGGTCTAATTAAAAAAAAAACAACGGAGATAACAATTGAAATAAAAGAAATAGTTTAAACAATTTTAAAATTGGAAGGTAACATTTTTTTTCACCCATTATCGATACAAATTCTCGATTAAAAAAAATTTTTTTTTTTTTGTCAAAGTAAGTACGCGAATCACAGCAGGATATCGAGGGCTATTGTATGGAGAGCATTCGTATTCGTGATAATTAGCGCAAGTCGGCGCATGGACATTTCCTCGACGGCCCGGCGATCACGCTCGTTTCCCCGTTCCGTTCGACGCGCTTCCGCTTTGCGGCGGAAGTCGTACTGCTTCCCGCTCGCCGTCGGGCGGAACGCGCCTAGAGAAGATTATCACGAAGGCGCAATTAGTGGCCGGGCGTCGGTGATTTTTAATGAGAAATTACACTCGCGCGAGAGAGCAGTTCCCCGATTTAATAATCGCGCTAAATCATTGACGCCTCGGCAGCGGCACGCGCTACCAATTTCATGCGTCTCGAATTAATTCAATCAGTACGCCGTATAATGTTGTAGATCAGAAATTGCTTGGCGATACTTAATCCGACAATTTCTAGTCACACACGCGCGCACACACATACATATACACACGTACACAAATATACTCGAAAAAAGGTGCGCTAGTGAACAAAATATTGCAATATGTTTGAAGTAAATTCAAAGGCGAGTATCGTCTTACAATGTTAATCATGTCGATGTAAAAAACATTATTTCAACTCGTTAGCGTCGATCCAAAACGCGCTCGCGAAATTGAAATTATCAACCCCAATCAATTGGCCAAATGTATCCCGAATCTCTCGCCCAATGTTCCGTCCGTATCGATCGCCTTTCGTCCGATAATTAGACCGTACTCGCAAGGATCAAACGTTTCGTCTCCACATTGTTTTTTGCGTTACGCTCTTTAGCAACTTATATTTTGATAAAGGTAATTAGCGATTGTAATTAACGATTACAAATGAAATCATTAAATTGCTAACCGAACGGCAAAGTGCGATATTGCTTACACTTACAATAGCATGATATGAAGCCGTGCGGGAAGGTAGAAAGGCAAAAAAAAATGCGAGGGAGCGCTACAATTTCCTTCTTTTGCGCTCTCTGTAAATCCCGATGACAATTTGCCCAGCTCGGTATCGTCGAGTGGAAGGCACAAATTTTTAAAAAAGTGCAAGAAGCGATATTCAACGCGTGAGTACACGAGATGTACGTTTGCATCTTGAGTGGTCAAACATCGGCTGAGTTATTGCGTCCGATGCTCGGTACGATTATTCCGCGATCGATTATTGCGTACTTATACATTGTTATTTTATTGCTATTATTGTAATGACACTGATTATATATATATTAATTCTTATTCTATTTGCTATTTTCACTATTTTCATTATTTTATCACGATTATTATTCTTATTATTATATTATATTATTATATTATTATTATATCATCATCACATACATCTTTATTATATTATTATTTAATGCCTTTATTATTTATTAATTGTAATGATGACCTATGTGTAATAAGTTTTGCCAAAGAACCTTTCGAGAGAGCAATATTGCAGTAAACGTTTTCTAGCCTCCATAGGAGAAAAAGCAGTCGATGCACGATTATCATATTGAAAAATTGAGTGTGAAAAACGCAGAGATAAATGACTGTGCCGCGGCATTCGAGCGATAGGCGAAATACGTGAATTTGTCCGCGCGAATTGTAGATTCGCGAATCTCTGTGAGATCTCGACTCGAAGATGCCGCGACCGCGCATTTCTAAACGAACACACAATTGTCTCATTTTATTTTATCGTTTTGTCTCCCGTGTGATATTCTTGTTCCGTGCGCCGCTCTTGCCGAGTCTCGCTGTTGATACTTGCAAACAAAACTCTGTACATCCTTTTTAAATAAATATGAGGTTTATATGAATGTGGTCTGTACGTTTTAACTCTCTATAACTTTATCTTCCCTCTTCATCATATATTATGTATCTTAAATAAATATAACGTTTATATGAACTTTATTTATATGTTTAATTACCTATAAATCATCTTTTTTCCATCATACATTGTAAAAGATATGTAGTTCAAGATTAAACCAATTTTATATATATAATGACTTGATTAAATGACTAATGATTGTGCAAAAATCAAAAGTATCTGCAAAAACATTTTTAAAAATAATTATGGTTGGCTCCTTTTCTAAAGCGATATCTTCAATTCATAAGCTGTCTAGATATTAAAGAGAATTTAAGAACAATTATTTAAAAATTACTTTTTATCCTTCACTGTAATATTGTAAAAGAGATAAACATTAGATATAAAGTTAAATTATCAGTCCTCATCTTGTCATAAAATTGTATTAGATATAATAAAGTTACAATAGCTACGATAGATATAATAAAATATAAATGCATACTTTTATACACTCTCTAATTATTTATAACGTGTATAAAGACACCGTTTTTATTCACATACATATTGAGTTCGATATTTATATCTCTAAAACTATAATGTAAAAGCTAATTAAATATTTGAAGAGATGAGAAAAGATACATTTAGCGACATCTGTTTACAGTCACGTAAATACCTGTGCAGAGAATATCAATAATAGCAAGAAATAAAATTAGAAAAAAATATTTTCATAGTTTATAAGAAACAGTAAAATTTTGTATTATAAATGCATATCTATTTTTATATGAAAATTCTCTATTTTCAACTTTTTTCCTTTCTAATGATATCGTATCTTTAGTTGTAAACGAATATCTCTCCTTTATCGACGTTATGCAGCCTGGTAAATCGCAAAGCATGCAGCCTTCTGTCTGTATTATCGCTATAGGGTACTTTAATCAATTAAGAATGTGTAGATATGAATTTATACATAAATACAAAATAAATTTTGTTTTCTTATATATAGTATTATATATATTTAATAGTTCACATACGTTGAATATATCTTATAAAGTATATTCAATAGCACATACAAATTCTCGAAACATATCTTGTAGAAATTAGATATTTACGTATATATAAATAACCGGAATAGTCACATCATATTTATATTTAACCGCACATTCGCTCCTTGCGTTCAAAATTGTACAATATTATGTATTTTAACTTAAACAAATATTGTTGCCTTTATATTTATATATTATTTATTGTAAACGTAACTTTCAGCACCGCCACGTCCGAAACCTGTAATCATAGTGATCGCTTCATTAGACAAAGCTCCTTGATATCGCAAGCCGTGAAAGAATTTAATTAGAAAACAGTATAAAGTGCGACGAAATGTGCATATAAACGAATGGAATAAAGATGAGAGAGATACATATAAATTTAATATATCAAGTGCAGAGGACACGACATTCTGCGAAGGGTTTTGAATATGAAGCAGTTTTAGGGGAAACGAAGCGCAACGCGCTCAAGCCGAGACGAAGCTTTCCATTTACCTCCTGGACCGAACAGGGCTGCATAGCAAGGGTGATTGCAGTAGGGTTTCCCTTCGTGCTCGGCATGACCCCCGGGTGTTAGGGTCTTATTGCATTTCTCGCAGCGTAAACACGAACCGTGCCAATCTTTGCCTAAGGATGTCTTCCTCTCGGCTGCAACACAAGATGAATGTTAACGCGCGTTTCGGTGTAACGTAAAAGGCGGTTCACCGCGGTGGAACTGGCCGCGCTTTCCATATTAAATTTTATCTTCCTACACTAATGCGAAAACCGCATTAGCGTATCACTTCTCAAGCGCGTTTGCCAACGCGAGAGTAATCACTGTGAAGGGAACAGAAATTAGTGGGCACACGTTAATGACAAAGAATGATGGAATATTGGGCGGTAATATTGCTTGATTGATATATTTGCGATATCAGGAATAAAATAAGTGAGATCTTAAAGAAAAGAATATTAATATTTAATAAAAAAATGATTTAACAGTATTATATCGTTTATTTCCAGCGAAATCTGAAGCCCCAAATGAATTGAATACATCGTCTGAATCGTGGATGGTGAGAATGAGAAATAGGTGGTGTGAACCTTTCCATTAGCAATTTCGTAATTAGAAAATCCAATGCCAAAGTCTCGAGGGAATCAATCGGTGTGTGTTATTTATTAAAGGCGCAAACGCAAAACATTCTGCAAGTGTATTTCACAAAGGATTTCGCGTCGTCGGTAGATTCCAAAAAAATCCCTAAACCTCCCTCGTATGCGAGTCACATTATACGCATACCTCAGTTCAGTTAACTCCCAGATGCATCTACGGAAATTTGCATCGGGATGTGCATACAAAAGGTTCATCCTCGTTACCATAGGATTGTCGGAAAGAAAAATGAAGTGATACAAGAAAAAAAATACAAGAATCATTCAGATTACATTCCTTGAAACATTGAAACTTTTATATGGTGTAGTTTTGAGATATTAAAACATCTTTTATTATTTACGTTGTATGTTTTATATATTTTTAATCCTGAATTTGTTCTGAATTATCAATTTTAAATATTTATATAAAGATAATAATTCATCACGTGCATTCTCTTTAAATGAGACAAATATATCGCTATTCAGTAGTTCTCCATAGTTATCTAGATAATATTAAATATATTAATATCATATATTAAATACATTATTACAGATAAGTCTCCGCTTATAATATGATTTGTCGCGGAACAATTTTCGCGATTTTCCGTTTTAGTTTACGAATTCCGTTTTAGCTTACGAGTTGACATTTCATTGACTTCTAATAAAAATCCTTATTCATAAATATGCTCGTACGTATCCGGCGACTCGACAAAAGATTCGACGAAAGCCGAAGACCGATTTTTCTTTCCTCCACGGCGACGTATCGCGCCATTAGGGCGTATCAAACCTCGCGGGGAGACAAAAAAAGAAAAAGAAAAAAAAGAGGCAAGAGAAAACCGCAGCGGGCTGGTGGTTGCATTCAAACGCTCCACCGTGTCTAAGAAGGAGCACAAAGGGCGGTGGCGCCAGCGAGGGAAATTGGAAAATGACGAGACGAGAGCGCAATATGAGTGCGCATCGGGGAGGAGGAAAGGATGCATCGGTAAAAGCGCGAGATGCAGTGGAGAATGAGGAATATGGCGAACGTACGGCTGGAGGAGAGAAACGTGGGGAATCAAAAGACAGAGAGAGAGAGAGAGAGAGAACACGCGTGATGTGTATCGCGGGAAGAAGGGTGCGCGCATAAAGGGCCATTAGTTAATTAACTCCTAATTATCTGGCGACGGAGAAACGGGTGCATAATCGTCAGCGGCATATTCGCCGCGCGCGAAAAGGCAGAGACAGTGCCGTGAGCGCGGATCGTTGCGCCCAGGGAAATAAACAATCGACCGCCGCTACGCTGATTGCATAGGTTCCCTCGGAACGTCCTTCTCCCTTCAACCTTCAACCACGGCCCTTACGTCGCGTCGTTTCTTTCTCTCCCTTCCGATCTCGTCGACTGAGACCAGACCGTCTCCTGCCTTCACCGCGATCCTCGCCCACGCTCGCTTCTTTTCAAACCGCCGTCCGCAACCATCGTACCTCCCCCCTTCCTCCGCGTGGTGCCTCTTCCCTTCGGGGTACGCCAGAAAACCCCTCGGAGATCTCGCATCACGCCGGTCCCTTCTCCTTCCCAACGGCAGCGGGGGTTGCGGCGGGAAATCCCGGCCGAGTACTCCTCTCTTCACGGGTTCTCTTTTTCTACCTTTTCGTATCACGAGACCTAGCTATTCTTCTGCAAACCTGTTTCATGCTGCGTCTGTGTTGTTCTTATTAGTACCTGCGCCCGCGCGCGCGCGCGATATACCGACCGCGTCTCCTTTGTGTTGTCCTCACGGCTGGACAGTTTATCGTTGTGTGTTGCACTTTGCCCGATGCAGTTTCCTTGCTCTTATCCTACCGTCGCATTTCGCGTCACGATTTCTCCTTTTTTCCAGTTTCTCTTTTTGAATTAGCGTACATTGTATGTATATATA
>NW_021849528.1:223142-248084 GCF_003651465.1 Formica exsecta
TTTTTTTCTCTGCGATGTATGTAAAATTTTGTATACGGAAGAAGTTATATATTTGGCAAATGCAAATACGCGCGCAATATATAATTCAACACTGCTAGCGTGAAAGAATTCCAATAACTCACATTCGTTTTCGAGCGTTTTACACGGAAAAGGAGTGTTCCTTTTTTTTCCAAGTCGTCGTTGTAACATTCGTTTCGCGCTTTCATTCGCGTGAAAAATGCAATCAATCCCGTTAATATACGGAAACTTTAAAAAAGTTCTCGCGAGGAAAAAGGGCTCAATTAAAAATGCATGTCTAAACGCGAAACTGACACGTGTGAATTCTCGGATTCGTGTCCTTGTTTATCGTCGGAACGAAGACGCGAAATATATGTATATCGACTTCTTTGCGGATGTATCAGTTTTGGGATCTAAAGAGGGAAACCTTGGATTTTGCAGGTGAATGCGCACGATAATTGTCCGTCTATTGTTTATCTGTGGCCGAACAGAACTACTACGCGCGTCTCAAAGTGCACACTCGACTAATAGATAACGGTTATCACACGCGCAGCGTTTCGCCGACTACTAATTACGGTATAAGTTACAATGCAATATCACGTGGTGCGTTTAAAAGAGGTTTCGAGGCCGTCATTTCCTCATTTTCGAAAATCATCGTCGATAACGGTCGTTCGATTTCCCGAATGTAAAAAAAAGGAATCGTATCGCACATCGAAAGAATGCTGCGCAAAAGTCACTCGTTACGAAACGCCGCGAACTTAATCTCATGTAAATCCGCGGCGTCCCTCGCGCCAGGTATAGCTTCTGTTACAACTACGGATTGAGTTTATTCGAAAAGAAACTGATTGGATTATTCATTCACACTCTATCTATTTGTAGTAAACTCGAATCTTGAATACAATGAAACGGTCTGACATAATATTTGCCGAGGTGAATTTCGAGGTCGTTTAATGATATCATTGATGTCGTCATCGTGCGTTTACCATTCCGAGTATTTATGTTCGTCTGATATTCTATCCCTTTTTGTCTACTGTTTAAATCTTATGAATTCAAACACACACACGGAGATAAACAGACAGACAGATAGAGAAAAAGAAAGAGAGAAAAGAGAGAGGGGGAGAGAAAAAAGGGAGAGAAGAGAGAGAGAGAGAAATAGATAGAGAGAATATTTTATATTATACATTTATATGTATTTTATATTACATTGATCTCTCTCTCTCTCTCTCTCTCTCTCTCTCTCTCTCTCTTTCTTTCTTAAAGAAAAAAACATATAAAATAAAATATAAATAGCACACGCATATGCAAATTAAGCTATTAACTTTTTGCAATATTATGTTCCGTTTATAATATGATTCCTACTGTATCTTTCGGGAAGATGATGATAATTTGTGTGATAAATTTTATAAATATATGTATATATATAGTTATAATGTCAAATATTTATGCAATGTATTCTCTACGTACTTTTAATTGCTCTAAACTTTCCTGTTATGCGACGCACACAGCTTACGAAGTCGTAAATTGTGATTATCATATTACGTCTTTATCAATGCGAAATATTCAATAATCTCTTCTCTTCGCTATGCTATATAAATGATCGCTACAACAACTTATTACGTAATCGCGTTTACAAAAAAAAAAAAACAGCAGCGCTCAAGAAAAATTTTTACAAATAAAATTATGCCGCTTTTAATTTTTTCACTTTTCCACTCTTGAAAAGAGAGACGCGAATGATATAAAAAAAAAGCTGGAATATATAAAACCACAGCATAAGAGTCACATTAAATTTGCAAATAAAGGCTTACACGATATAATTCCATCAAGATCAGATTTCTCGATGCTACGAATGCATAAGATGATCTTCGTTCACGATGACTGGCACAAGATACACTTCGTAGCATCGAAAATTTTCGATTTGTGGAAGTTATACAAGTTTCGACGTCTTGACAATAATACAATTGTCTGGTCGCAATAATACAATTGTCATCTTACCGAAGTACACGGGTTTGTCGCACTTTGGGCAATTCGGCATCTCGTTAAGTGTACCGGCTCCTAGCTCGACGAGACTGTACGTCTAACTAACGGAAGGATGCTCTCAGCGGCGTGGCCAGACGCGTACTGGCCCTGAGAGGCCCGGCAAGGTAATGCGACGCTCTCTCCAGTTGATTGAGCGTGTGAACGTGTGTTAAGGCTAACGGCTGCACAAACCGAGAGTCCGGCCGTGGCCGCGTGTGTTTTAAGCGGTAGGGCAAATGTTACCTGTGCTCGTGTCGTTATGCAATTCCGTGTGCGAGCATCTACGCGCGTCCGCAGTATAACGTACGTACACATACAGGATGTTTTGGGTACCCCGTCTGCTTTATGGAATTCTTTAGCAGCTGACATTAATAAACTTCATCTCGATAGAATCTTCCCGCAGCTCTCTACAACGTTATTTCCTCAATATAGAATTATAACAGAAACTACCAATTCATTTATTGGCTTTGCTTGCTCCAGACATCAATTATATAATCTAAATTTTATATCAATTCTCTATATCAATATTGAGAATCTAAAATTGCATATAAATAAGATCAGTTTTCTTTATTTTTTGTTTTCTTTCACTTACTAGACATTGCATATAAAATGTAAATTGCTAAATAAAATATATTTTTTATTTATTACTTCCTTCTTTTTTTCACTTTTCATTTTGTAATCAAGTCCTGTATATCTCAAAAGATTACATTCTAAGATTATAATAAATATCATTCATTTATTTTCTCTTTCACCTATGGATTCTTTATTCAATTAAAAAAAAAATGATTGCTTAAGAAATATATCGAGACATTAACAGCTTTTATATGTACTATATAAACTCGACTTTAACAATAAGTTGATCGAAAAACTAGCAGAAAAATATGTGTAGAGAATCCAGGACACTGTACGTGTACTAGATACTAAACTAGTAACGGACGGGGCTCGAAGTTGGCTTCATTCGATGCGTTCGTTCCTTTCTTCTATCACGCTACGGAGTAATCCCGTTAGCTCTATTGTGAACAAATTTGATATCAAAACCGCGCGACGCAACGCAGGTTCACGAGTATTCAGATCGATAGTTCGTTATGCGCGAATATAACGGAACAGGAGATATCGAGAGGTATCGAACAGCGGAATGCACTCGCTTCGAAGGTATTTACTCATAAAACTGCAACGCGATATCCACGAAATTAATTAATTATCGGAATTTGGGTCGGGGGAGGAGACACCGCGTAGCTACGCCCACGTAACCGGAGGGCGATGTGGAAAATTTCGCTGTAAATTTTGGAATTTATTTTAACGAGATTATACAAATATCCGGGGCCGTGAGTTATTCGCCGCTGTAAAAATTCAACGTTGCAATCTTTACCTTTCCGCGATGCGATGCGTGCACGTGTTGTACGCGCGCGCTAATAGAATACGAGATCTTTATATCCGATAATAGCGGCTGTGTAAACATAGAAAAGAAAACATCGGATACATCTCAAAGTCCGCGCGTAATTATAAGTCAATTAGATTATTTACGAGCTACGCGGAATATACACGAATTAATGCTATATTAAAACGCATCCGCTTCGAATGCCACATCCGCTTGATAGCGAATAGATGCCTGCGTTAATTGCTCGCGTTGTGCGCCAGTCGCTCGCGAGCGTTATGAGAATCGCGGGCCCGTGATTAATTCGCATCGTCGACATGAAGGAAGAGATGATGAAGAAATGCGATCCGGATCACCTCGCGCTCGTGTTGGCGATCGAGAACGGCGAGTTCGATCGAGCGAGCGAGATTTTGGCGCGCGACAGTCAAAATAAATACGTTCATCCGGTGGGTGCTCTCCAAGTGACGGCCCTGCAGGTGGCCGCGTGGCAAGGGAGGATAGATCTGTTGGATCAACTTTACGAAAAGGGTGCTTGCGTAAACGACATGGATAAAATCGGCAGAAGCGCCCTTTACTACGCGGCACATCGCGGCAACATCGACGTGACGGAGTGGCTTCTCCGACGAGAAGGACACGTCGATGCCAAAACCGGGGTCTACTCGTGCACCAAGAACATCCCATATATTTCGCTGACAAAATCTTGTTTCGTTGGAGGAAAAGTTCGTATCGCGAAAACGATTATCGAAATTTTGTTCAGTTCAATTTGAAGAAAAAAAAAATTATTTTTTCTCGCATTTCTTCCCTTTCGTCGTTTCAGTTACCGACACCCATGTGCTGGGGAAGGACACCCTTACACCAAGCGGTAAAGAATAATCACGCCGACGTTGTGCGCGTTTTGGTGGAACACGGCGCGGATGTGAATGCTAAAGACGAACGTCTCATCACTCCGTTGCTCTTGGCGGGAAGCGCCGTGAATCGCGATGACCTCAAGGAGATGACTAAGTTCGTGGAGATAGTCAAGATTCTAGTCGCCGCGAAGGTGTTCGTCAACATTATTCATCCGGACACGGGTATTATTGGTCAATCGAGCGTTACGTAAAAGAATAGCGCTGTGTGTCATCGTCGCGGTTATACGGCTCGACCGCAAATTCGTCAGCGTCGAAAAAAAAACCTCCCGACAATGTCACACACCTGTATATACCATATCTCTATCATTCGAGTTTACAATCACGCTCAACTCCGCCAGGTACCACGGCGTTACATCACGCGGCGATGCTGGACAGCGCAGAAGCGACAGAGATATTATTG
The DNA here is from genome assembly GCF_003651465.1 of Formica exsecta. Classification (NCBI taxonomy): domain Eukaryota; kingdom Metazoa; phylum Arthropoda; class Insecta; order Hymenoptera; family Formicidae; genus Formica; species Formica exsecta. The sequence continues at coordinate 227,839 of NW_021849528.1, forward strand.
TCGAACGGCGCATGGCCGATGTATAAGTGCAAGAGTTCCAAAAGCACGCCGCTTCATATTGTCGCGAGTACGGGGAGCACGAAGACGCTGATGATCCTACTCGAGGCAATGCTATCTCATAACATTGACACTCGCGATCAGGTTGGTTTCATGCTTTTTCGCTTTGAGAATAATAAACGAAATTGCACCGAGATGACACTTCACTTCTCTTCGCTTAGATCAATCGTACGGCTCTTCATAGAGCAGCTTACCGGGGTCATCGCGAATGCGTACGAGTCTTGATCGAACATGGAGCTAACTTAGCCGCGACGACGAAGACCGGCATCACCGTCGTTAATGCCATATTCGCTCATATCCCGCGACCGTTGGCCTTTATAACGGAAATTCTGGATTCTTGCGTACGAACGACCAATAATTCTCCTCTAGAGACATACGATAATGTAAGAATTGCTTTACGTTGGACTCTTACGGATAGTGACAGATATACTGTCCCCGTTCTTACTTTAATATATTGCTGTTACTAAGTTCTGATGAATAAGACGTTTCTGTTAAAGATCACTGTCGACTTTGGTATATTGGCTCCGAAGCAACAGATGCAAATGGCAGTAGTCACGGCTGTTATAGCCGCAGCTTCGAATATAACGCAACTGGCAATATTACAGCATCCACTTGTGGAGACGTTCCTCAGATTGAAGTGGGCGAGATTAAGAATACTCTTTTTCTGTCTTGTGCTCGTACACTTGTTCTTCGTCATTTCCCTCTCAATCTATGCCATAATGTTTGTACGGGACGATACTGACCATGTAGTGTCTAGAAGAATTCTCGCAATCTGTTCCTGTTTTTTACTATTTCACAATATGATACAAGTTTTACTAGAGCCCAAGTAAATATGCGTTTATATAATTAAAATAATTAAAATTTACTAGAGAAAAGATATCTTAAAATCGACATATTTCTCAGCAATTAAGCGCAGAACTTTATTAAAACTGGTATAAGTTTGATTCGCGTTTAGTTAATTTATTTATTTTTACAAGAAATTCATATTTTTGCATTTATTGTTCGTTCATGCTAAACCAGCTTGTACCGAGAAATTTTTAAATTAAAAAAAAATGTTTATTTTTCTGTGACTTACTTTTCCACGGATTATATATTCTACATAGTGATAATAATAGAATATCCTCTTTAATAACTTTATGTTATTCTATGTGTTTATAGATTTCTAAATTTATTTTATTTTTATCTTTTTACCATGATTTTTACAGTTATAATTTTGAGTATTTAGTAATAAATTTCTTAGATTTCAATTTTTGTTTGCTTTTCAAAAAAATATTTGCTAAAGAAACAAAAATAATTTGAAACAATGTTATTATCAAAACTGTGGTCTGATATCTGAATATGATAGGAAATGATCTCTAATAAAAATATCTGTAAATATAAATTTTTATTTTATTTCAACTAGAATTCAAAAATAAAATCGTACATCGATTTTGATATCTTTTGTCTACATTTTTGAATGTTTAGATTAATCTATATTCAATTACATGTTTTCGAACATTTCAGACATTATTTGAGAGAATTCGAAACATGGTTGTCATTCATATGCGCTACATTATCTTTAGTGACATCGATAGCGGGCGAGTTCGCGAAGAATTCGAAAGAAGAAATTGAGTCACGTCACTGCGTGCACTGGGTATTGCATTCCATCAGCATCGCAATCTTGCTTAGCTGGTTGCAAATGATGCTATTAATCGGTCGAGTTCTAATGTGGGGATATTACGCGCTCATGTTCTCCAGGGTGTTGAAGAACATCCTGAAGGTTAGTAGAATAGTCATATTAGCTTTTATTCCACGGAATAAAAGCTAATATGATTAGATTTATATTTTTTACAAAAAATTTATCAAAATTATTTGGTTTTTCTTATAAAGTTATCGCGCAAGCTGATTTATTATACACACCCAGAAATATTATACACACATATAATATGTTGTAATATGTAACCAGTCGCGTGATTCGACGTATCTTTGTGCATAATCGTTGATCTCCGGACTCTATCGTTCGAGACTGATGACTCGCGCTTCCTATGACGAGCTCTTCAACCACGAGCACGGTTAAAAAACAAAGAGAAGACGAATGTGCAGACTCTGAAAGTCGCGGCGCGTCGACGATACGCATCCCATCGAGATCCCCTTGCCGCACACCACCCTCGCGATTATAATGACGTGCATCCGGAGCTTTTTACTCCCTTTCAGGTTCTCCTGGCGTTCGGCTACCTGATTGTCGGATTCGCGTTGAGCTTCGCCGTTTTGTTCCACGGGAACGACCAGTTTCGCGATTTCTGGAGGGCCATCGTGAGGACCGTGGTAATGATGATGGGTGAATACGAGTACGAGAAGCTGTTCACCGCCGAGAACGGCAAGAATGCTTTCCTACCGGTCACAAGCAGAATCATATTCTTCGTCTTCACCGTACTCGCCAGTATCGTCCTGATCAACCTCATGATTGGTCTGGCGGTCAACGACATTCAAGGACTCGAGAAGGAGGTACGAATAAAATTTAGGAACCAAAATCTCTCTCTCTCTCTCTCTCGCTTTCCTAGACTCTTTTACTTAAAAAAAAAATACATTAACATTGTCGTATCAGGGTCATATACGCCGATTATTAAAACAAGCGGAGTTCGTCGCGCATTTGGAGAGAGTGATGTCACACAGAATCTTCCGCGGCAATTGGCTACATCCTTACTTAAGAATGCTTCTACACTCTAGACGCGACATTCCCACAAAAATTAGACTCTTCTCGCGTGAAAAATATTTTCATCTCACGGAATCGCCTCCCAAGATTCCCGCCGATCTAATAGAAGCTTTATTTCTATTAGCCACCAAGACATTTAATAAGAATGATAAGTATGTATTACGCAATTGATAAAAGTACATTCTCACGTACTTCTAGCATCGAAGATTGAAATTAAATCTCGCTAATGCAATGACGTATTATTTTTTCAGTTTGGCAGGTAAAAATGTAGAGATTAGCGACACGAAACTGATTTCCATATTATCCAATTTAGAGGAACAAATCCGAGAATTGAAAATAAATTGTTATCGCAATTCAACGAACCGGACCTCGTCGAAACGGCGCGGACTCAAAAGAAATACTGTAAATTTATAGCATACATGTGCAACATTACAATTATTCATCAGTGTAACGAACGCGTATTAATCTGGCAGCGGCATTATTATAATCATGAAACCGAATCGTGATGAAGAATCTCGCTTTACTTTGCCGGTATAATATATAACAAGTGCTTTTTTTACAATAACAGAAGAATAACAGAGAAATACAAAAGAGCGAAACGCAATTGTGTGTATGCAACATCGAAGAATAACGGTAAGTCAGTAATCCACCTTGCCTTTTCAGCTGCATAAAGAGATCCAATACAGAGACACTCGGAAATGCCGTACAGATGTCACCACGAAACTGATTCGCGTTTCCGCAACCGCAAGCGGCTGAATCGCGTTTCATATCCACGCGTCGATTATTTTAAAATGAATTTAAATCCGCTCGGGATTTAAGGGACACTAAATTTTTATATTCCAACCACATTGTCAGCTGTGCGCGCGTAGATGCCTCCGCTTTATTGCCCCGCGATACGTTTCGCGGCGCGGCACTAAAGATAAAGAGCTCGGAGAGGAGGTTTCGTTGAAATTAGCGACGATCAGGCAAGATTTACGCGTAATGACCGATAAGGCTGAATTACGCGGTAATTAATGATATTTACGGTAGTACGTAAAACGCAGACTAGATCGTCGTAGAACCTCAAACGCGACACGCATATAGCTGTATCTCTGAATATATACGCCGGTATTAAAGATCTCTTTTATTTTTTCTCCTCTTTTTTTTTTTCGACCACGATGTGCGTTTAACCGGCACTTTTTCGTACGTGTGTGTGTGTACGAGTTCGCGTCTCCATATATCCGGCTGCTAAATAGCCGCGCGTAGTAACCGACGATATGCAGCGACGGCCGAGAATTGCCTGGCTCCGAAAAATATTGCGGAGCATAAATTAGAAGCCGGATAAGTATATTTGAGAAATGCAGCGTACGTAAATGCACGCTCTTTTTTTCAACGGTACACATCGTATCGCGGCGGCAAACTCCCACCGCAAAATCTCCGTGCAATTTCGCTGCCCTTTACTCATTTCTGGTATTTTTAATTTTTTTATGACGTGTCGCGATAATTTTATATGTAGAATTCCTGCATCGATGATACGGAAAAGAAAAACCTATTCGCGTAAAAAATATTGCAAAACTTCATTTTATCTATAATTATATATGAATATATATAAAAGTAAATTGCAATAGGCGAAATAGGTTGAAGGGTTTAAATAGTAAGAATGTTTTCAGAAACGATCGTGTAATGTTAATGGATAGATGTGTAATGGATAGATTCGCTGCATTCGGAAAGTTTGTGCGGTAGATTAATTAAAAATTTATTAAATATAAAAAAATAACGCACACATACGCATATAAACGCACACATACGCACAGTGATGCGGCTGAAATTTAGTTTGGGCAACGGTTTAAAAGGGAACAACGATAGAGCAAAAAGCGGGAGTCGAAAAACTCGCTTGAAGGGACTTGCGAGTGCAGGCGACTCTCTCATGCACCGATGCGAATTTAGATGCTTTCATGACGTATTAAATTCGCTTCGTACGTCGCGGTTCTGTATACGTTTCAACAGCACGATTTCGGATCGTAGTCGTAATTTCGGGAACACGGCGCTGTTTTCTCGATTTTTATCAGAGCAAACGCGGGCTATTCGGGATATTTCCCTCTCGGTTCGTACATAATTTTCACGTATTTGAAACGCGGAAGCGCGAGTTACGGAATAAAAGTACGCGGAAATGTATGATACAATATTATTTTCCTTCCCCCTTTATCGCGGACGCGAGTCGCAAATGAAAACAGAAAAGAATGATTCGGTAAAATCACGCTATGTGTGAGAAGAGATCCCATAATGTTTCTGACAAAATATATTTTCTTTTGAGGAAATCAATTTATGAATTTTTCAATAGCGCGCGAAATTTAGTTTCCATTCTAACGCCTATCTTCACAGACTACAAGTTTTTGTACTGTTTAAGATAATAAGAAAATCACGTATATTACGGATTTGTTCAGTAGGATTAATTATCCTTTCGAGAATATATTAATTAAACGCTGAAATTGGTTGTACAACGGGCGGTAGCGGACACATAAATTATCATAAATTACTACGTTCTTCGGCCGCTATGAAGAAATCACATGTGCACCTGCTCTAATGGCCTTCGCACACAGCGTTCGCCCATAGAAGCACAAATGCTCGCGCCCGAGAATAAATTCATCACGACCCCGCCATCTTTTCGCGCGCAATGAATATATAAATACACACACGACTATACATATCCGATAAATTTCGATTCGATAAGAGCATTGAGATTCGACTTTTCGCAGCGAGATAAGAACATTTCCAACATGCCCGGCGAGTAAACGCATTAACCGGCGACGAGCATGCTCGCGGCCGCTACGTCATTTGAGAATAAATAAATAAACAAAAAAAAAGAGTCGTTTGGATTTTCCTACCTTTTACCAGATGCGAGATAATTCTTCAAGCAGATAAACACTCACGTCGACAGTGACTCCGGGAACATCATTCGCGAACGGGAAGAAGAGCGATCCTCTCCCTCTCTCTCTCTCTCTCTCTCATCAACGACGATAATAATAACGCAACACGACGACGACAATAATAACAACGCGACAACACAAGGTTCGCACAGTGGCGTCGGAGTGAAGACGGCGCCGGAATGGATCGGGCGAGATCGGGCTCTCTCGGTCGCGATCGGCTCGCCGCCTTGCCTGCCATGACTGGCCGAGCGCGGCGTCGCGGGGGAGCGAGATGGCGCGTCGGTGAGGGAAACCGCCGCGGTGAATCCGGCGTCGTGATTGGTCGCCGCGTGGGAGAGCCGCCCGTTCGAGCTCACCGTCGCCGGCAGTCGGCACCGAGTATTCAAGTCGAGCGCGTCGAGGCATTCGGAGTCGCGGTGAGAGAGAGAATTATATATACGTATATATATATATATATATATATATATATACACATATTCATACAAGCACGGGGGGAACAACACGCAATCTCTCGCGAACGTCGCTCGTTAACACGTATACGGGCACGATGGCCGCCCGGCGCGTGTACCGTTCGCAACAAAAACAACAACAACAACAACAGTGCCGTACTTGTCGTCGTCGTCATCATCATCAACGTAGCGTCGCACTTGTCGTGCGTCGTGTCCCGCTCGCGGAATCGCAGCATCGCGCGCTCGCAGAAACGTCGCGGCCGCCGTCCCTGGCGTGCGGGTACGCTAGTACGCGCGGACTGTCGTCGCGGTGCGCGTATTGAAGAGTTTTCGTACGCAGCTAACGTCACCACGGAGAGAGAGAAACGCAAGCGAAGGAAGCGGTAACGGCGAGCGAAAAGGACAGCGCGCTCCTCGCTCCGCTGTAAACTCGGCGCATTAAATACGGTCTGCCTTCTATATACCACCTACCTACCTCTGTGTGCTCGTCTACCGTCTCTTTTTCTTCTATATATATATATATATATCTGTCTCTTTTCTCGTCCTACGCTCCTCGCGCCTTTATTGCGGCAATCTTCCCACGCATCTTCTATCTCTCTCTCTCTTTCTCCGGCGACGACGACCGGAAATTAAACTCGCGCGCGAAAAGCGCGAACCGTGCGTCTCCCGTTCCGTCGGTAAGACGTTGCCCTGTCTCCGCGCGGAGTGTGTTTCTGACTCACAAGTGCGTAGCGTCGCAGTTACCGCTGTCCGGTGTACACCGGGCAGGTACCGGGTCCTTTCTTTCAACGGGTCCGTTTCTCGCGTCAAGTAGTGCGGCCTAACCTCGTCGCGTCTCATCGACAATCGACAGTGAACGGTTTTTTCTGTGCTACGGAATTGTCTCGAAACGCGCGTTGCAAGCAGTGTGAAATTGGCTCGGGTCGCGCACAGTGAGAGACACAATCGTAATCGAACGCAGTGTGAACATAGAGTGAATTCGTTAAAAGTGACGAGTAAATTGTTGCGTCGTTTCAAGTTGATCGAAAAGGGACAGCATCTCTTTCGAACGCCGCCGAGTCGACGAAACGGGAGCAGACACGCCTCTTCCCATTTCTCGCTGCGACCGAGTCGATAAGGACTACGAGAGAAAACCGGGAAAGACGGTGGCCGTCGCTCGCGTGCCCGCAATAATGCCGCACGTGAGCAGCAGCGGCGACGGCGGCGACGAGCTCGCCACCGAGGACGAGATCAAGCTCTACAAGCATGAGGGCGAGGAGGACAAGACGTCCTCGGAGAATCTCACCGAGGACAAGAGCGACCTCATCGACCTTACCGAATCCGAGGTGCGTCGGAGAATCACTCTCTTCGTCGCGCATTTACCTTCTCTTCTTCCCCCCCTCGTCGTTCACTCCATTGTGTATCTCCGATCTCTTCGTTACGCGCGACATCCCTCTTCGTATATATTCTTCCAAAAAAAAAAAAAAAAAAAAAAATACGTATACCACACCACCTCTCCCTGTAGGACATCGAGTATTAAGTGCGTGCATCTCGTGTGTTGCAGGAAAAAGTCGCGCTCGCCGGCGGGAGTTACGCGACGACAGGAAAAGCGTCGACGAGATCCGACCTTAGCCCCGTATTCGGTAAGTCCTCTTGAAATCATCTTTCACGAAACACGCAAGTTTTGAAGCTTGCATTTCTGTTTCTTAGCCGCTTAAGTTATCTTCGCCGTTATCGCGCTCGTGCTCCGTATCCGCCGATAGCTCTCCATTTTTTTTCCGCGTACAGCTGTTTGACGCTCGTAAAAAAAAAAACACACACACACACACACAAGATGAATCACTTTTGTCGCGTAGAATCAGCTTCCCGACATCTCGCAAACTCGACGCGAAATTTCGTCGCGTGAGTTTAATTATTCGTTAGCCTCCCTCTCGTAAGCCAACCGAGTAAACGGGATCGATACACGATTCGTCGTGTAAACAGCTGGCTGAAGGCTAATTCAAACGAAAATAATGCTCGCGGTTAAGAGACGATTAACTTTACAAGGCGCATCGGTGTTGCAAAACGCTCTCCGCTCAAGTTTAAAAGTACCATCTTTTTCATCAAGTATCCGTACAATATCGACGAGTTTGCAAAGCAGGTCGTATATCGGTGTCTCATAAATAACGTAACGTACGCTGGAAGTTGGAAACAATACCGTCTAACTAGGCTACGCGATGCGAGAAAATATCATAGTTAAGATCGATCGATTTCTCGCTGGGCGATACGAGGAGATTAAATAATAAACTTTCAGCGGCGTCGTTTCTCAACGGTATCTCCGCACCTACAGATATCTCTCTCACTCTCTCTCTCTCTCTCTCTCTTTCTCTCGCGCGCGCGCTTAGATTAACGTCATTCGAAATCGATCGCGGGCACGATAAGTGCTCCGGTCTCTCATAGCCGCTTTCACGGTCCGATGATAATCGCGTCTGTGTGCGTCGGCCGGAGAAAATGTGTGACTCGGATTCCCGGCTGTGTGTCCGCTACCCGCCACGGCGCTCCTATTAATTTCCTCGCCATTACGCCGCATTACGTTGCACGTCGTCGAAAGCTTCTTCTACGTCGTCGTCATCGACGGCCTTATTGCCCACATTCTACCGCCGCAATAATCGCGAACGCCCGAGGCAATGACGACAATGACAGTTGGATGACAATTCTACACGATCGCGAGAGCAGGAGAAGGAGAGAGAGAGAGAGAGTTAGCTGCTCTTCTATTGACACGACGTTGATAGCAGCTACTTGATAAGCCGTCTGAAATCGCGTTCTCCTTCCCTCTTGCAAGGATCCGTCACTGAATGACGATTGCGAAACGCGGCGACGAAATTTAGACATGAGCAGATTCGTTGCGAGAATATATACGAGAGTTCATTGTAACATGTACGTCATTTTTTTATCTCATCTTTCATCTGAATATTTATTACTCGCGTCTAAATATGCATGTTAAGGCTGCAACCTAATCAAAAACGATATTTTACCTCAAGAGATAATATTCATCTTCTATAGCCTGTTATGGAAGTGAACGGTGCTCGCGAGACGCGATAACATCACCGAGTGTTTCGTAGAAAAACCAAATTTCAACGTAAACAATGCACGTGTCTCTTGAACGCGTTTCGTGCTTTTTTTCTGGGAAATGAAACGTCGACGATCGTGAGGAGCGTGACGGTCTCTCGCCTCCGATATCGTCTACGAATTCTTGGAATTAGCGCGAATTTCTCTCGAAACCTGAAAGATCCTGTTATCTTTTTACTAGCCGATCACGTCGAAACTGTTGTAATGCTTAAGATTTGCAACAAAAGATTTACGATCTTCACGATATTTACGATATATAATTTTTTTATTTTAGAGAGATATATATGGCTGTATTTCATTATTTCAGGGAAATAATGAATTATTTCAAGGTCAGAGTTTTCTAATTTTTCCACATTTATTTCTCACCTTAAGTACCGAAATTTTCAACGCATTTTCGTATCTTTTAAGAATATCGAGGTTGAGTTTACTTTTTTTTATATCGAGCGAAGTTTACGATGACAGATTTGTTCCGGACAAATCATTCCGACGTGTCAGTAACGTATACAATGAGATGCGTGCCTGACGTTCCCGTTGGCCGGCTCTTCCTCCTCCCTGCCAGACTTTGTCACTGACAAATCGATGTCGCGCTACCGCGCACGCTGTCATGCTGTTGCCAAAACATTTTAATGAGTTAACTTGGCCGCACGTCTCCCGACACGTTGTCTCTTGTTTGAGATGTTGCAGGCGCGATTACGGCACGTATGTGTATGTACGTACTCGCATATATGTATATGTGCGAGAATTATCGAATATATGCCGCAAACTTTCTGACTCTCTTAAAAATATCTCCGGACGTTCCGCGGCTTTCGCAATCTAACTTTGTAATCTCTCAATAATCGCGTTGCCTATTATATCGTATTTTTAAAAAATATATTAATAAACAGCGATAATATCATTCAGATTATTAAATGGTTAGAGTTTCCATTGACCGTATTCTATCGCTTCTACCGTTCACGAATCACTTTCGCTTTATGTATTGATACGCGAGGATACACGCGAGTGGGATGGGAGAGAGAAGGAATCGTTGCACTCTCCGTCAGAAAACGTGCAAAACGTTACGTCGGGATCCGTTGTAATCGCTTAAGTGGTTAATTATATGGCTCTTCGAGGAAGGCCGCGCGCGCGCCAGGCTGGAGCGGAATTAATCTTGGCATCGGCTGACTTCAGTAGAGCTGCTTCTCGTGTTTCTTTTTTTCGTCGCTTACATACACATGAAAACTAGTTATTCAGATATATGCCGAGTAAGAGAAACAGAGATATATATTTATTGCGTGTAACACGTCACATTCTGACATCATTTTTAACGAAACGAGTTGACGTACAATACGATACGTGTATCAGTGCTTCATATATCGGAATCTCTTGTTTTCTTATCAGTATAGTTTACGTGTTTATGATTGTAAAAACACAATATATACAAAACAAAGACGACAACAATTGCGTATAAAAGCATCCGTATTTTTATGTCGAAATTCCTGTTGCACGACGCGGTATATTTCTGTGATAATCCGATGGCATTGCCTGCGTCGGTTACCAGGGATGATATTAACATAATATTGCAAAACGCAATATCCGACATATTTCTTTCCACATAGCTACCCTCTCTTTACATGCTATACTCACTTTCAATAACGCCGTGCACTTCGTTGATATTTATATCGGCTTATTACGTTTTCGTTTGCGACATCCTCGTTACATTTCCTTGCGGAAACGTTGCTCGGGTAAAATCCAAGAGGACTGTCAGACTTCGCGATGCGTATGGTTAATTATCGCAAGCGCTTTTCGCTCGGGGCACAAAATAATTATCGTGATTTCACTATCCAGGTACAACAAAGTGTCGCACGAGCGAAAAGTCGTCTTAAGCGACTGTCAAATCGGGAAATTAAAGTCAGCAGAGCGTGAGATGTGTTTGGTATAAAATCTCGTTTATGCGAAGTTATGGTAGCGATCGAATGACTAGCCGCCGGTGCTTTTATTGCAAGCTCGACCTCTCGAGAGTGAGATCATAAACGTTGAGACATATATTTGAATGTACGATGGTAGTTCGAACTCGGACGATCTCGTGGAATGTCGTGTGCGCGAACTTTCTTCTACTTTTCGCTTTTGTACAAAGTTGAAGCGCGCCAATATCGCGAAAGTGTTACCAGAAGCTACATTTTTTCAGTTGTAAATTTTTTTGTTACCAGATTTTTTTTTTTTTTTTTTTTTTATTGTCAAAATTATTATTATACGATAGTTTTGGATTTTACAAAATGTTTACAATGGAGAAAAGATATTAAAACTGACATATCAATTTGTTTCTGAACCGTGTCTGTAGTTTCTAGCTGAAAGTTCAAAATAAAAATTTAAGTTTTTATTCTAGAAATTACACTCGCTATCAGATTGTCTTATAATTTTGATAATATTGTTTTAAAATTTTGAAATAATGACAAATTTTTTGAAAGCAAACAAAAGTTGAAGTGTTGGTTCCGAAAACCGATATACTCACTGAAACGATAAACTCACTGAAAATCATATAGAAAGATAAAAAGAGATAATAAAAATAGTACAAGTTTAAAAACTTAGACATGTAGAATAATACGATAACAGAAAAGATACGTCGCTATTTAGATTACGTAATTCGAGTTAAATTAAGTCTATAAAGTAATTATATACCTCTTTTGGCAAATTAATATTAAGTTTTGAATAATCAAACTTATATATCGCAAAGAATATGATATAAATTCGACATTGTCCGTGCATTCTTCTTGTTATAAAGTATGGTTGCGATATCTACCTGCGCATTCGCGATTTCTTCCGGCGGTGCATACATACATGGATATTTGCAAAAGCGCGCCTTTCGATATACATAGTTTGTCGCTGCTCGGAAACCGCCTCCGCGCGTCCGGATTGCATCGCGGCGCGCTTCGAGAATCAAGAAACAGAGAAAGAGAGAGAGAGAGTGAGACAGTAGTAAAAAGTGGGAGAGAGTCAGAAACGATGTGTCTCGTTGTGCGAAGTAATTGACGAGTTCGCGTGTAGGCGGTCGGGCGCCTAGATCGCCTCGAGCGCACCATAGGTTTATCCTTAGAGACGAAAAACGAAACGAAACGAGCAGCCCTGACGGGCAAAGCCGAGACAGAGAGAGAGAGAGAGAGAGAGAGAGAAGGAGAGGCCATTTTATCGCGAAGGAGAGGCGTAGAAACGAGGCGAGAGAAAACGAGACGATACGAGAGAGTAAGAGAGAGAGAAGGGAGGAGAGACCCCGCTGCTGCATCACCCTGAACTTGCCCGAATACCTTCCCTTCGGACCGTACGATGTGTATCCGCTCACCAATGCACATGGCACCCAAGCGAGTTCTCTGTCTTCTCTCTCTTTCTCGCTTGTTCTCTCCTCTTCACGCCTGCCTTGTATCGCTCGTTCGATTTCCGTCTCTCTTGGTTCTCTCGTTCTCCACGGCCGCGATTCCTCTCGCTCTCGTTCTCCTCGGTATCCTTCCTTTTCTCCTCTCTCTCTTTTACTCCGTCTTCTCTCGGAGCTAACCCACCCATTTCTTACGCTCCGCGGCATATACCGGGTATGTCGAGACGCCCGCGACATTTCTTTCGCGAAAGAAACTCGTGGAATTTCAGACGATCGCGATAACAGGATCGTTTAGACAGGAAAGGAAGTTCTGAGAAGAAGCGATTACTTTTGTATATTTTGCTGCATATCCTAAACTGTATTTTTTGAGTTTCTTCAAACGCGCGGGAATAGCTGTAAAATCATCAGGATAAAACTACTTATTTTTCTGTTTATTTTTCTCATTTTTGATTGAATTATAAAATATATTAAAATAATTTTTTTTTTTTTTATTTTAGTTATAGTTTGAAAAAAGATTTTATTGGTGACTTTGATCGTCTCTAACTTTTGATGAAATTATTTTTTTTTTTTTTTTTTTTAATGGACAATTTATAGTTATTTATTCTTAAACATTCTTTCTTCAAATTGTTTTATATATTTCAAAATATTTAATCCATTTAAAAAATAGATTTTTTTATTATATCTATTATTTTCAAGTGCATTTCTCTCAATATCCAATCATATATTTACAGAAATTAACATGTTATAGATATATAATGAAATATTCGTTTTAAATAGTCATTTCTGTAATATCTTTCATTATCCTGATATAAATGTAGCAATGTTTTTCTTTCTAAGTTATGCTCGTCCTTGGCAAAAGTTATAAAGATATATTGACGTTTTAAAGCATGTAAATACTATTTACGACTGCGCCATTCTTCCACAATGCGGTCGGAAAAGCCCGCATTAATACGCTGTAAAATCTTCCCTGCAAATAAACGGTATGAATAACTTTGCCAAAATCTGCCGTAAAATCCGTGTGACGAAGTAAATGCAAATTGATACACCCGGTATATAAGCACAGATACACGCTGGCTACAGTCAGCATTATACACCTACCTACCTATCCTGACTCGCCTCTACCTACCTACCTACCTACCTACCTGCTCGCTAACGAGCCTACCTGCCGGACTTCTTGCATTCGTAGAGGCCGTTCGAAAGGGAGAGACGAGAGAAAGAGGGAAGGTTCCGCCGCCCATGGTGCCTATCCCCATGGGTTCGGCAACTACACCCTGCGGTGGTGCTCGCGTCTTCTTTTATAAATGGTTAAACAAATTTCCCTTGCGAAGCACAAGTCTTTCCCAGAAACAGATACGCGCACGCCGAGATGAGAGGAACGAGACTCCCAGAAAATATGTTTGTCCCACTAAACTATTCCTGATTCCATAGACGTGGGCTCGAAATTTGTTACTCGAAAAGGAGCGACATGATTTCGCTCGCATTCCATTAAAATTCATCCACGTTGTTCGAAAAATACGCTCATATAAAATCGGCAATATCTCAAATGTTTCCACAATATCTTTTCTCTTTTCTTTTCTTCCCTTAATTTTTTTAAAGCTCTTCCGAAGAATATTATATGACAAAATTAAACTTTATTTGTGCCGTTGTCGACTCTTGTCAATGCGAGAATCTGCGCGGAAATCGCAAAATTGATACGATACCGATCGGCAGCTTATCAGATGTTGCGTCCCGCGGCATTTCATCGCGTATTTCATCATTTCGTATCTTATCGCATCGAATCGTCAATTCCCGAGTTTTCGATTCGACGTCGTGAAATCGATAGGCATCGTTTAATGACGCAAACTTTTGACAGACGGCTGTATGGAGGAAATACCGGAAATTCTCGACTCGCGACACTTGAACCGCCGCGCATGTGATACATAGCTTTAATTCGCGCTGTCACGCGATGTCACGCGCAAAGTTTCTCTACTCGGATGAACTTGCGAGATTCCTCTCGCGAATTGTATTTGACGGAAATTAATAAACGGTTAACTCACGAATAAAAACGGAGGATTATCGAACATTGGTGTTGACAGATGCCGATATAATGCATTTCACGAGCTCTCAAAAATTAACGTGCGTTGTACAAATATTTTTCTAAAAATGGAAAATTGAAAAACTCTTAGACGTCTTATTCACCCAATAAAGTTTTGTTCTTTAAATCGGATGCGATGTAATAAAAATTTAAATAAAGTACACACGAATACGAGCTTTTACAAACACCTTTACGCGAACGCACCTTAAGATAATCGCACGGTCCAATCAACATAGATAACAAGATAAGCGCGGGTAAACTGCCGAGCAAACCATACTTTCGTATCGTTCTAGTCCGTTCTTCCTGTTCGAGGTTAGATCCACGTAAAAACGCAATTCTCTTTATAGGAATCTATCGGTCTCAATCGTGAAATTATTTCTATTTTACAATATTTCTTTTTCTTTCAAATATATCGCGATTTTACGTTCGATGAAAATCTCTCAAAGATATAAAGACTGAATCTCTCGAAGAGATAAAGATTGAAAGTTTTTAAACGTTGTATGCAATATGATATAAGTGATGAACGTGTGTGTCGATGAGACTACCGAACGTGTTATCTTCGATATACGTTTAAAGTGTGATGTTTGCGTTGCGTGAATACGAACACGCGAATACCTTGTTCGCGCGCGCGAGAGGAGTAAACCGCCGTTTAATAAAATAGCGTGATCCCGGTGACGCATGCTATCGTATATAACGCGCTGAAACGTTCGCCTACAGAGTACTTTGACGAGATTAATGCACATAAATGTAAACGACTCATTTATCGCGCTCGCTCCGGGCGAGATTAATAATCTTGCGGATTAGTTTAACGCATTGCAAAGTTTGATCTTGCGGATATAATTAACGGTATATACGCGCTCTATTAACGCGTTTTCAAAATTTATTTTGAAAAAGAGTTATACAGTTACATATATATACGTTGCAAAATAGTATTAGTAAATAGTAGCGAAATTATCTAAATATGTCTTTTTCTAACTGTGTCTATATGTTGAAAATGCTGTACAAGCAGCACTTTTACGAATAAACTGCATTTTAGGGGCAGAAGTTTCTTTTGAAATGTAAGAGTCCAAACGAAACTCGTCTGTACGTTAATGAGGTTCAACATAAGCGTGCGATACTCTCGCTCCCGAATTTCGCGCTCCCGCCGCTTAAAATGCATTTTCGACGCGACGCTCTAACGAATATCGCATGGACCGTCCCGAAAAACCCGGCTGGCAAAAGAATGAAAAAGCGGACGCATGTTAATAAGCTCGCCACCAAAATACCGGTTTTCCTTTCGAGACTCGTGCGGTTACGATTCAGGTTTGTCCGCGCGTTTCCGAGAGCCTGGTCGAACCGATTTTCGTCAAACAAAGTCGTTGGGTCGTACGACTCTCGAGTCAATTAACGCCAAGAGACCGTCGTGCTCGTCGTCGTCGTCGTCGTCGTCGTCGTCGTCGTCGTCGTCGTCGTCAAACTCGAGTTCCTCGTGTCTCGCTCGAAAGGAGGAAGAAAGGCCGGTTAAACGAGAACGGAGGGGGACGAAGGAATGCGCCTGTTTGATTAGTCTACGGCCGCTAATTATGTTATTTCTGAATGGAGTGGAAGTCACGAGGCAGTCGCGATTAGAGCAACTTTCCAAATTTCGTCCCCTTGCAGGGAAATTATTTCAGAGAGTAATACGTTTTTATATAGAATTAAAAAAAAAATAATAAAATAGGTGAGAAATTAGCAAAGATAATAATAATCGAAATATAACTGACATCTCACACAAGAGAATGATAATCGAGGTATAAATCGCTAACGAGCGTGCATGGAGAAATAAAAAGGCAGCGATTGAATTAGAAAGGAAAAGAAACTGTTTGTTTCATAGGGGAAAAAGGGGAGCGAGATTATGAAAAGCAAGCGCGTGAAAGATCAGAGAAGAAAAAGGATTGTCACGTACATGCATGTGTAAGATGAGAAGAATTGAAGAAGAACAAGAAAGACAACGAACGCAAGAAAAGCGAGCAAGGAAGTGAGACGAAGAGATATGTTGACCAAAGGAGAGGAAAGAGAATGGCGAGGTAGAGACGAAGATCGAGAGATGAGAGAAAGAGAGAGGGAACGATGGCAAACGAGGAGGCACGCACGACCGTCTGTGAGCCGAAGGTTAGCAATCTGCGTAGTGTTTTACGACAACTATAAATATGGCCGTAAAGCTCTTTGTTTAGAGCAGCTTGTCCGGCTTTTCGAAACTTTGCCCTTACTCGCCACCGTTCAGCGGAGACTGTTTAGGTTGTAGAAAGTGGACGATCTACTATACACGCAAACACGTCGATCGTTTTCGTACTACGTGGACCATTCGTTTTTTGGGAGATCTCGGTGGGGGGGGGGGGGGGGGGGAGGGGAGAGCGATACACGGGTAGATCGGTCGATAAAAAATTTACGACTCTCTGCGCGGTTGTCGGTTACTTTAGGGGGGAATACCGGAACGCGTCGCAACATCTTCGAGAAATCGACGCGGAGGACGATAGGATATTTGCACGTGAAAATTTCTGCCGTTCGATTAAAAAAAGGAAAAAAAGCAACCACACGGCGGTGGCATCTGCTAACCATATGCTGAGGCGACCGGGATCAGGATAGCAGGCTGTCACGCTAATGTCAGGTTAAGCGGTGAGAATGATTTACAAGCGGCGAGTTCGAAGAGATCGAGAGGAAGAGAGAGATAGAGAGAAAGAGAGAGAAAGGAGAGAATATTCCTTATTCGTCAGGATTCTTCTCTCCTTGCGGTCTCTTGCGCATATAATTATAATTATCTTGGATTGGCCACAATGCATCGACCGCACTAGTAAATATTGCACGAGCTCTGACGCGTCCGGACCGATCGGTTTCCACTTGGAAGACTCTCGCTTCCGATCACGTAATTACCATCTCGCGTGGCCACGCGATCGTTGCGCCGGGAAGCTGTAATGGATTTAAAAGGAGGAAGCGTCAAGCTTTTTGCGAAACTCGTTGTTGAGTCACGCCACGTACCGCAATGATATTATTGCATCTTATTTAGACGTTAGAAATTTGCAAATGTGTAGAATTATATTGTCAAAAAAGATGTTTTGCTCTATTTTATTATCATTTAGATTATATAATTTGCGAAAAAAGTCGCAGAGAAAAATTATTCGAATCTCAAAAACTGTCAAAGATCGATATTTAATACATAAACGACTGCAAAACTATAGGCGTTTGATGAGTAAACTAATTAAACGGGTCAAGTTGATATCAGCTATGATAAAGTGCATCCATAATATAATTAGTAAAAAAATAAGAATATATTAAACTTTCGGAAACCTATGTCGATTTTGATGTCTTATCTCAAATGTTCATTACTTTATCGTTCTTTTAGTATAAAACAGATCTAGTCAACAGTAAATATTATGATCGTCATTAGTTAACTCGTGAAAGGAATTTCACTAATCTTCTTCCGACGACAGGCACGTGGAGGAGATGACAGGTACAGAGAAAGAGAGAGAGAGAGAGAAGTCGAGAAAGGCAAGGAGGGCCGATCAATCGGTTCTCCGCTATCCGCCGGGTGAGCTAACTAAGGCTAAATAAGGTAGTCGGCCAGTCTCCGTAAATAATTGTATCTCGTAAAGCGACTAGGTAACTGAGAATTTATATGGGCGTAGCCGACGGGGCCGATACTTGCTACTTCGGTACACTACGACGTATAACAACCTCCGCTCCCCTCCCATCCCTTTCTTACCGCGCTTCTTCTCTTCTTCTTTCCCTTCTCGGTGCCTCCTTTTTTCCTTTCTTCGAACGGACGTAACCTGCGAGTACCATAGTGGCGCACACGTGGCAAGAAAGACGGTCACCGCGGGGACCGTGTCTCCGCTCCATCTCCACCTCCTTCGCCTCTCTGGTGGTTAACGTTGCATCGGAGACGCGAACCTTTTCAAAGACTTAACTTCAGTCATGCAAATTAACCATCGAGATACCTCGAAGGTAGCCCATTACGCTCGCGACAATTCGCTCTTTTTTAATTGCTCCTCATCACCGCGTCGGACGGTTACGACCGTGAAAAATTGCGATATGTGCCAACGACGAACGTGCTCCTCTCGTTTAACTCTTTAAAGACTGGGAAGGACGAAGCGTGTATAAAATATCTGTGTATATCGGAATTACTATACATATATAATTTAAAAAAATCTTTTCCAAAGTCGATTATAATCTTTTTTTTTTTTTTTTTTTTTTTTTTTTTTTTTTTTTTCTGCATACTTTTATACGTCCCTTGTTTCATCTCTTTACGCTTTGGCGTTTAAATTTTGTCGCGATTTTCATGTCTAGACCCGTCAAAGAAAATTCCATGAGATATTCGAGTGTGGACACGCTCTTTCTGACTCTGCTCTTAGCCCCTTTCAGTTTCTCGAGCGTAGAACGCGTATACGAATTACTTTCGATAATCTCGAACGCAAGGGTGCCTCGTACACGACGTCTCTTTTGTCGTCACCAGTCGTATTTTTTTTTTTTTCCTTTTCCTTTCTCTTTCTTCCTCTCTCCCTGCATTCGCTCGTCGCGTCACGTGCGAAAGAAGTGGGATTCCGAGAAATTTTTTTTCTTCCGCACGAGATTCCTCCGCGACGGCGATTTAATGGAATTAAAAAGTTTCCGCGATGCACATCGTTGCGCCCTTTACTCCCACGCGGCGCTGGGGACTCGGCATAAAAATAGCTTACGCGCGAAAAAGGAAAGCCCCGATCGCTGATCAACGATCTGGGAAATTAATTATCGTGCACGAAGAAACCTCGCGGAGATTATTAGTCACGGCTCGGCCGTAGTTATCGCCGTCGTTGCTCTAAAGAGGCTTTTGCGTGCGCTCGACGCACGCCCGAGTCTCCGCTTATAGATACGCTAATCTTATCTCTCACCAAGATAGTGCACCGTGCCTACGATATAATTACCGGTCGATGCTGCTTTTTTTCTACATAGTTTTATCTTCTCGCAATAAAAAGAGGCGTGAGTAGCTTTTGATGATTTCTCACCGTTTCTTGAATTGATTTGATCAAACTGTCACGTAATACACCGTACCATTGATAAACTTTTAATTACGTATTTATACACATACAATATATATTGCGTCCTAATTTTCTCTCCACGAGAGATACTTTTGTGTGTGTGTGTGTGTGTGAATCTCTTAAAAGCAGTAAATATTACATCATTCTCTGCGCGCGAGACATTGTATATTTAAGAGTTAAATAATAATCGGAATGCCACATACGGAATAACGATTAAGCTCTCTGGATTGAGTTAGCCGTGTTTTCATATGGCGAGAAGACGTGCGAAGCATGGAAATTCGCTCTACCGGAAGTCACGCGTGTGAGTGACTCGTGTACACGTGATTGTCAATTTCGTACTTTCGATATCTTTAATTATATCTTTATTCTCTGCTCACAATATTTCTCATAACAAAAACAGTCGGTCTATTCGCTAATTATATATACATATATATATATATATATATATATATATATATATATAATAATCGTCCCATCTATAATGTGCAAGTAGAACGGGTTAAACCGAGTAGGAAAGTCCTCTACCGTTTTGCGATCTTTGCAATAATTAAAGAGAAATTAATTAATAAAGATCGGCCAATTCACTCGAGTATTAGCGCGCGGCGAGA
>NW_021849528.1:248132-252669 GCF_003651465.1 Formica exsecta
TATATCGATACTTTACACCAGTATACTTTAGATATTCTGTATCTCTATATTTCATAACGCATAAATTTGACAACTCTAACATACTTTTTTTCGGCGTACATTTCTCGGCTGTTTCTGCGACACCCTCGCGAGACTCGTCCCAGCACGAGCTGGCCCCTAATTTGGGACTTTATCGTCCTGTTATCCTTGCGTCTTACGAGTTCCCTCTCTCTCTCTTTCTTTTTTTCTCGAACGTTCCGGTGTCACTGCGCTCACTTCGCGTTTTCACCGTTCGTTGGACTGGCACTGCAACGGGAATGCACCGCGTGTCTCGCGCACACACCATAGAGCAAAAATCCAGAGAACAAAAATAAATCGGAATAATGACGCAGGCATAAAAATAGGAGAGGAAAAAACAAAGATAAAAAAATAGAGAGCACGTTCGAAAATGTGATATAACTGGAAAATGGGCGATAATAAGTCGAAAACGTAGAAGAGATTTTTTCCTTACATAGCTTCGTTTTTTATTGAAAGAATAAAAGTGATTTTGATACTTTAGAACATAATTCTTTTTCAATAAGCAAGGAACCATCGGTTGTAATTTTTAACATATATAAGATATATATCTGGCATTTTTCTTATGTATGAATGAGAAACACTGAATTTATGAAACTTTTTGTATGCAATTATTCTCGAATAATGAATAATAATGAGAATGATGCAGATAAAATTTTATCCACCGCGGTTCTTCTCTGAATTACTTGCATAGTATTAATTGTTGGAAAAGTTGCGGTTAGTCAGAGACACCCTGTATGCTGGTACGAGTGGGTGTCCGTGTGTCTCCTTGTCCTCTCCACCGCGGATCATCTCTGAACCCGGTGGGGCACCTTCTCCCATCCCGCGGCCCTCGACGGGTAGAACCCGAGGCCAAGAACGCGCAGGGCCGTAGGCCCCGGCCTCGGTACATCGTTGGGGCCATGAGTAGCCGTACGCGACGTTGCCGGATCCTCGTCGTACCCTCGTTTGGGCAAAAGGATACCCTGTTTTGAATAAATTACCAATCGAGCGAGGGGCCTCGGGGGCCCCCAAGAAGGGAAAAACAAACGTTGAAGAAATTGCATAACTTGCGGACACGATACAGAGGGGCAAAAAGTTCCTCATCAATTTACTTTTTAATTGTGTGTGTATATGTTTACGTCGTTAAATAGAGATAATTTTATTCTGTGCATAGCATCTTGAACATTACACTTATTTCAATCTCGGATTTTCACTTTGACAGCCATCTAGAGAGCTATGAAGTTTTATGTATCTGCAAAGCCCTCCAATTACGTCGCGAATTAATTCTTTTGGCAAGATATCTGGCACGGATAAGCATCTCGAAATTTATGATCGCCGATCGCGTCGCGAGATTCCGCCGTACGGCAGGGCCAGGTGTATTTGTGCTCGTTAACATGTAATGGAGATTGCTACCTCAGATCGTCGGCCACCCGTGTTATCGTCGTCAAATACCGCATGTCTGCCGGATCACCGTCGTTTGCCGTCGCAAAACGAAATCCAACGTGTTTCTTATCCGCATTTCGGGGAGTCCAAGACATCAACGAGCCGTCAAAAATCCGGCCGAATGATCGGATTAGTCGGGACTGATCGGATCAGGCCACTTGATCCACCGTTCTCTCGCTGCTGCTCGAATATACTCTTTTCCAGGATCTCACATTTCCCGCAAACACTTGTTTGCAAAATATTCACATGCACTTAGAAGAGAAAAAACAATCTTTTATTTTTTATACTATAAAAAAAATTTTACTATATTATTATCTGCCTTTTTGCTGGTTCACACGCAGATATTAATGATCGATAATTTCATTTGATAATAATTTGCCAGATGCACTCTCGTGCGTAATTCTTGTAATTTATTTTGTAGAAAATCACATACACTTCGTATTATCATAATTGTGGATCGCATAAATTATCGAAAGTCGTGTATCGAGTTTTTATATTCTCGTGTGGACCCGCGAGAAGAAGTTTCGGGATATGTACCGCTTTCCCGAAAGAGGGGAAGGAAAGGGGGACGGGCAGGTCGTGTTGGACTGAAATATCATCTACACGCGCGCGCACGCCTCGAGGAATTCCAGAATGGCTTCGTTTATTTCTTTCTGGAAATTATCGCCGGGCCCGTTCTACCCGCTTTCTGACGGCTCGGTTAAACGAGAGCCGTCTTCCCTCATCCTGTCCACGTGTTTTACGTCATAACGGAAATGTTCGTCGGCCCGTTCGTCCCGTCAGAAGCAGCGCGATTAAATTCTTGTATTGCCCACGCAACGAAATGCAGATACAAAGCTGTTTTGGCTAATATTTATTCGTATTTACTTTACATTCACTCGAGAGGAAGAGCCAACCGTGACAGGAGCGAGGGAGGAGGGAATAATAAATGTTTTTCCGTTCTTCGTGCCTTTTTTTCCTCGGAAACAGGTATAAATGGCACGTAAAGATCGGGTCCTTGTCAGCCGCCATCACATCTCCCGCTTCCGAGACCTGTCAAAACTGCAAAGCAGCTCGCTACCTGCGTGAGGCGCGCGGTATCTCGAAGAATGCGCTGCCATCCAAGAAACGTATTGTTGGGGAGAAGCGATCGACAAGGCGTCGAAGCGCGTCGGGTCTAGAACCGCCGTCTTAACACGATACCAGGATTCCGAAGCAATGTATTTCTGCCTGTGATCTCGAATGGTCCATATATTGCGTACGCACAGGTAGAAAGAAGTCTCTGTTAGCTTAATTATCATCGACGTACACGTGGCCTTCTATTACAGGCCTTCTCGAATTTAAAATAGACGAGGCTTACGATCTTTTTAACTCTCTCGTGTAAGAGGGCTCACAATTTACGCTCGTCAGTCAGAGAGTAACGTGGTACAAATATATCACAATTTTTTTTGCAGGGAAAAGTGAGATTGACTGGATTAGATACAAAAAGATGTACACGGCGACAGTTTATAGATCTTTTTTTTATCAGAGGTTAATAAATCTTCGAAGAAAGAGATATGATGCAATATAGTAGTGTTCGAGGAAGAGAGAGAGAGAGAGTTTAATGTTTTAAATGACAAATCGCGCCTTGCTCCTCGATCGCTTATCAAAAAATTACGAAAAAATTAAACTAGTCATACGAACGGGACTCCCAATGTCCCAGCGAGTTTAGTTCGCGGCGTGAATCCGCAAACGTTGGTAGCGGGAGGGGTGGAGGGTGAGGAGGAAAATCTTAGCGTCGACGTGCCTCTCTTTGATCGGTCGAGTGTCCAAAGAGATCTCGGCCGATTAAAAACTCATCGCTGAGCAAATTTTTTTTGCAGGGAAAAGTGAGATTGACTGGATTAGATACAAAAAAATGTACACGGCGACAGTTTATAGATCTTTTTTTTTTATCAGAGGTTAATAAATCTTCGAAGAAAGAGATATGATGCAATATAGTAGTGTTCGAGGAAGAGAGAGAGAGAGTTTAATGTTTTTTAAATGACAAATCGCGCCTTGCTCCTCGATCGCTTATCAAAAAATTACGAAAAAATTAAACTAGTCATACGAACGGGACTCCCAATGTCCCAGCGAGTTTAGTTCGCGGCGTGAATCCGCAAACGTTGGTAGCGGGAGGGGTGGAGGGTGAGGAGGAAAATCTTAGCGTCGACGTGCCTCTCTTTGATCGGTCGAGTGTCCAAAGAGATCTCGGCCGATTAAAAACTCATCGCTGAGCAATAACGGCCAGCTCTGTCTTCCTCTCTCTCTCTCTCTCTCTCTCTTTTTCGCTCTCCAGCGCGCGGTTATCGCAGACTCTCGCTTTCTTCCCGAGGCGTGCCCGGTTTTATCTCAGCTTTATCTCGCCCCATTACCGTCATAAGACCCTCGGCTGCGGACGGAACGAGACGAGAGAACCGACTCGTTTCCTCGTATCTCCACCCGCGACGCAAGTACGTTTCCCCGCGACGATCGCGTCCCAGCAACTTATTATCTCGATCGAGATAAGAACTCATTTAAACTATCAAAGCTATCTTTTCCATTAATTTCTCGATTCTATTAGATAAATGACGGTGAGATGGAAAAAAAATGAACGTGCAATATGTCACCGAACAATGCCCTTTTATTAACGCGTTAAAAGACTATTCCTCGACTATAGAGTAGCGTTACCAAGGCCGGTGGCACTCAGGTCCGGAAAGTCAGTGTCCGAATGTGTCTAAACGTGATAAATACCGTAACACCGGTATTATGAGCGTAAGGAAGAAAAATCGCGCGCGCGCGCGCGCACGCGTTCGTATTCCGGAATGTCACTTTCACGTCGTTCACGAGCCTAACGAAAGCGAACGACCGACACATAGCACGGATTCGGCAGTTTCGTGGAGCGGGGGGTTTTCAGGCTGCGCGGGAGCGTGCGGTAAGGGGGCAGCCTTGGCCGAAGGAAGGCGCGCTGGGTACCCGACACCCATTGTCCGCGCCGTCTCTTGTTACGAGACGAGACGAGCAAGAGAGGAAGAGGGTCAAGAGCGAGAAGAAGAGGGTTTAGGAGGAACGGAGGGAAAGA
>NW_021849528.1:253024-292232 GCF_003651465.1 Formica exsecta
AAAGAGCGAGACGGGGAGCAGCGGTTGAGCAGCCAGCCGAGCGACGGTCAAACAGACGGACTCCGGCTCCTCTCTTTCCTTCTCACGCGCCTTCTCTTTCTCCTCCTCCTTCATTCTCGATCTTTGCTTCTCCTTCTCTTGTTGCTTTTCTTCGCGCGCGGGCCCTGTCGAGTCAAAACCACCTATGTATGCCTGGCCGAAGCCCCCGGCAGTAGGTCTCGCCTCGGGGCCCCTTTTCTTCTTCTCACCGAGATCTCTCGTTCTCTCCCTCTCTCCCCTCATCTCCCGTCTTCCTCTGCGGTCTCGGCGCGGGCGAGGGCCTGCTCTCTCGTCGGGGTCCAACTTGACCTCTGGTCAACCCGCCCGTTGAATCTTTCGTGTACGCCGTAGTCGATGACAAAATTTTATATCCGCATGTTCGCGAGCTTAATTTACTTTGACAAGTTGTTATCGTTTTAATATACACTATATTACTACTTTTAGATTGTAGAGATTTTTTGCACATTATAAATATAGTGTATCCAAATAAGTTGTATAAATAGAGAAATTCATATAGACAAATTTAAAGAATTTTGATTATATTCTGTAACGCGTTGAACATGTAATTAGCTAATTCTGCACGGTTCCCCGGACGAACAAATCGATCTCTGAAGTCATCTTCGCGAATCCGTTTACGAAGAGAGACTCCATCGACTTTGGAATTCAGTCTGTATGTCGACTTCCACGAGTTTTTGATTGCTTTGATTCTTGCGCGCGGTCTCTTCCTGAGCCTGAGTTCTAACCACGTTTTCGATCCCAACTACGTGACAGTGGGTCTGCTCTCGGGGCCCGTCAGGAATCTCTGAAGCCCATTACGAGGGTGCGCCTACTTGCTTGACCTTTATGCGGCGAAATACGTTGTCTTTGGTTTACAGCGCGTTCACCGTATATTTTTCACGTTTATATTTCGACGAAGAATATCGCAATTCAGACAGAATTTATGAGAAAGTTAAATTTTATTCGATTCATACATTTCTAAATAAATGACTCATTAACATGCATTGTAAAAATTTATGTAGCATAACGGATGCTAAAAAAAAACAAAGTATAGATGAAAAGAATAAATCTTTTCCCCATTTTGGTCACACAACACAGATACACAAACACAGAATACGTGTTATTTTCGCACTACATGCGTTCGTTTTAGAATTCGACAATTCTTTGTTAATGTCGAGAGTGATAAATAGAGCCGATTTTTTGGAAAATTTAAAGAAACGTGTTCTATAACCATGATGAATACGATACTTATTGCACAAAGTATAATACCAAATTTCTTGGTGCTTTTTGGTTGCTACATACTGGTTCTCAATTTCTCTTAAACAGATCTCCCACGTCGAGGAAATCGTTGCTTACAGACAAATGTATTTTCATTTTGGTGTTTCAAGAAAACGTGTTTCTTACGTATTAGAAAAATTATTCGAATTTCTCGCAACCATGGAATCTAGATTTTTCGATTTCAAAGGCTTACTGTTTGCCCATTAATTTACATTTACAATGAAACATCTACAAGAAAGAGTTCTGTTTGAAAAATTAGCTTAACGAATTTTGTAAATTTGTAAAATTTTTTTGTAAGGTTGTTCCATATATCTGACACGGGTTCTTTTAAAAATAAATGGGAAGATATTTACTACATTACATTACATATACATACACACTTTACATATATTTACATTTTATATACGTGTAAAGATGCGGAAATTTTATTTCAGTTAGTTGACAATTTATAAAGAATTAGTCGGAGGTCTAATGCGTTCATTATACTGACGAAAGATGGACTGTTGCACAAAGCTTGTTCAGGATACTGACATTTTATGAGCGCCCTGTAGTTTTTCTATAGTTTCTTTTCATCGAAGAAAAAAAGAGAAAAAACAGATATAGTTTTCGGCCTCCCCGTGTCGAAGGCCACAAAACACCCTCGAAAGACGTAAACAAGAATTTCTGACGCAGGGCAATAAGGCCTCTGTTTCTTAGAATACGCCAGTTTATACGGTTTTTTTTGCGTTGTCATAGATAGGAGGTAGCGGTTAATGTTTAAATTTTTTTTCCTCTTTTCTTCTTCTCAGGATCTGCATTCTCTTCCTCTCACGAAATGAAAAATAATAGTGAATATGTGTAAAGAGGAAATAAGAACCAAGAATAAATTATATTCCCGACGTACGATATGAACCTATTTGTAGCAGACGTTCGGAGTTTTATCTTCGAATCTGAATTGAAAATAATTGTATGGTTTCTCGCCGAGCGTGACATTATTACATGGGAGACAGTTGCGTATTATTGGTGCCATTAATTCGGGTTAATTGTCAGGTTGTGCGGAGTTTTTTTTAATTCGACTTGAAAACATACAGCCATATTAATTAATCAAGGGAGGGAGAGACTCTCATTTGCGCGTTTTATCGTATAACAAGGTCTTCGCGCGATTCAAATCGAAATGTTTTCTTTCGAAAATGCCCTTTTTACAAATTTTTACAAACTAGTTTTATATTTATTTTCTGAATATCTTGTAAAGAGTTGGGGCAAAATTATATTTATTTTTTTTTTAGTTTACACATTTTAGACAATTTATAATTTGCAACAAAAATCAAGGATAAAGTTCTATTTATAAATTAGTGTGTCGTATAATACAAAGAATATTTGAAGAAGTAGAATACACATATATACAAAATATATCTCAAGATATATACATATATTAATATGTATATATAACATATAAAATTATAAATATATAGAGAAAATTATTTTTTTGAATTTTATCGCGAATTATAAATTGTCTAAAACAGACTTTTTAATGACAAACTTGTATTATATGATTTTCAATGAGTATCCTTATCTGGTTTTTCAAAGTTAAAAATTAATTTAGACACAACGTGATATTTGAGCGGTCGCATTTAACGGTGGATGCAGTTTTCGTGAATACGGTCCGTAACGTGCGGGTCCGCGCCGAGTTTGAGAATCGCTGGACAGTGTCGGCAGGTCGGTGGGTAGGTATATGCCGTTGATGGACCAGAGCTAATCTAAAAATCGCCGGAACTTCACAATTATAGTAATTTACCAGCCGACAACAAGCTGTACACACAAGCTCGCTCGTAATGGCATTAACGGCACGCTCTCCCGCTCCCGTGTCCTTTTAGCCGGGATCTGACCGTGATTTGAAGCTCGAATTTGGAAGAAGTCCGTAATTGCCGCTCAAACGGCACCATCCTTTCATCTCCGGATTAGGCGGCGCTAACGCGCGGCCTTTTATCGGCTTCATTCGAGAAACGAGGCGATAACGCAAGAGACGCAATAATTGACATTGTTAGATTTATATATCTCCTCCGCGCTATTTTTGTCGTGATACAAAGTAATCATACTTCCGGCCACGTCACATTTTGTATTATTTTTTTTATAACGATATCATTTCAACTTTCAACTCAGCGCGCACGTTTCTCTCGTACGGCGGAATAAAAAAATTAAAAATATATGAAAAAGAGAAGATATTTATACATAAGCTCGTTTTAATCGCGGAGGCGTATATCGAGATAGAACTCTACGCTTTGTAGTCTCATTTTTCCGTAACGATGACGCCATCATCGTGGTTTTTCCCAGTAGGCGAGATATATCCGACCGATCTCTCGTTGTTTGCCGGGGATACGTGTGGTAGAAAAAACTTCGCTGCTATTCGAAATGTCAAACGGAAATGATCCTCGGGCATAGAGACAATGCGTAGAGAAACAACCCACGAGCACTCGACGGTGCGAGATCGAGAGCGCTTCGGGACATACTTCGAGCCCAAGTAATAATCTCTTCACAACTTCCGCTCTTTGGCTTCCGCGCTCTAATGGGTGCCTTTCCAGGAATCGTCGATGCGGAATCGCGGGGTAACTCGGGATATTGCTTAAGAACCCGTGCAATCACGATCGCTGCGCATCCTCTCGTAAATTGATATTCGCTGCTTGGAACTCTCCTCCGCGGGTTTTCTCGCTGGCGCCAGAGAATCTGCAAGAAATTCACATGACAGAAAGGAAGAGTGGGATTCTCTTCTCGCATGGTAGAAAGAGAATGTTAAAAGAAGCTTTAACATATCAGAAAGAGTTTTTTTCTTCTTATTCAAAATTAAATTAATTACGTCCAATTCTTTAATGTGTAAAGTATATAATTTAGATATCTCTCGATATATCTCTCTAAAACAAAATTATGTAATTCTGGGTTAGAATTTTATAATTTTTATGATTTATATATTTATAAAAGAGAGGAGATTTTTTTATTATAAAACAGAAATATTTAAAAGTAAATGCGCTTATATATGTATTATATTTTGCTATTTTATATCGTGAAACTTATATCGTAAACTCTTTTCTTATTGCATTACTCGGAGATGAGATTGTGAGGGAAATTTTGACATTTCGTATAATGCTGAAATAATATATTTTTTCTAAAAACTACAACTCTTGAAATATAAAAATATTATTATATGAATAAATAAATTTACCTAAACACAATTCTCGCACATAAATTCCAATTCCTTCGTATTCACTTTTAACATTCCGCAAACATTTTTTTTACAATCTTGCCTATTTTCACGTTATCACATAATAAAAATATTTCACAGCATTTCTGAAATTTTAATTTTTTAAAAATATAATGTAATGAAAAATTATAAATTATAAACGTTTTCAAAACGTCCCTTAACTCGTTGATTTCAATTAATTTAAATTCGAAAAATTAGATGTTACAATATTTATCGGTGAAAATTACCTTACATTTTTATTTGAATAAAATGCCATTTACATTTTAATTACGCCGATCAAATTACTCGAACGAGAGATACACTTTCGACAGAAAGCAGACCGCCCGCGTGCTTGATGAAGAAGCCGAGGTCGGATGTTGGTATCGGATGTCAAAATTTTCGCTGTCAGACGCCGTCGCGCGTATCAGTACCGAGAAGTATCCGCGGGTGTGTGTCTCTGGTTGTAAACTTGTGTCAGAGTCGCATTGTGAGGCCCCGAGTATCTATAATTACCGTGCCGGGGTATTATTCCAACAAGACTGCGAAGTAAACAAACCCGCGGGAGAGGAACGAAGAAGAGAGAGAGAGAGAGAGAGAAAGAGAAAAGGACGGAAGAGAGGAGGCTAGAGGAAACGAAGAGAAGACAAGTCGAGTGCACGAACTTTCAGTTAGTGTAGCGCCTATTGGAAGGTCGATGGAACGCGCGAGGGATAGGAGGAGAGGAGTCGCGCCGATCGTGATGGAAAGGACGAACGGGTAGAGGAAGAGGATGAGAGGAAGAGAGACAGGAGGGGCAACGAGCTGGCAATAAACTTTGGGCGCGAGGAGTGTGGCGCACATGTTGTGCGCGCCCGGGATATGCACTCGCCGGGGCGGGTGGATACGAGAGGAACGCGGCTGAAGTTCTGCCTGAACGCTTGACAAGCATTGCAAGCTTCTCGCGCGATTTCCCCCCAAATTGCTACGGAAATTCCGTGACGAAGAAAGTCGCGATGCACGAATATCCAGGAATCGATATGCAACTGCATCGCGAGATTTATTTTTATCGTTATTCTCTAAACACGAGGTGTCTATTGCTTTATGACAGTCTAGCGTTCACTTTGATATTCTAATTCACGATTTTGTTGTACTTTTCTCTCTCTCTCTCACGCGCGACGCGAGAAACTCGATAAAACCAGCTCTCGCGAGGGCTTTTCATCGGCGGACTCGCGGGCGTTGATAAAACGAGGATCGCGGGACTTGACTCGATGGTATGCGTGGTCGCGTTATTTATAGAGTCGCGTAGCTGACAATTTAATCGTTCGCGCGCGTTCGCGCGAATTGCATCGAAGCGTGAGCAGAAGAGACGCGGCAGAAGCGTGTGTTCGCGTCTTAATAACTCGGGGCGCGCGAGCGAGAGCGCCGCGTATGTGTCTCTCGTATTCTCGCTCCGGGGGGAAAGGTCAACGGTCGTGACTCGTGTCGCGCGACGATCGAGATCGCGTAAGCCTGGCGCGAAGAATTGACCCTTTCACGGTCGTCACCGGAGCGGCCGAGACGACCGCGAACAAGCTCGTAGACGACAAGTACATATTAATTGAACTTGCACCATTTATCGGTCGTCCATTTAAACTAGTTTACATTTTTATTGATTCTAAAAAAGAATATATTGAATATATTGAAAATTTTTGACGCTGGAATGCCTCTCGTACAACACGTACAGTTTCATTCGTAGAGTGCACGAGTATCTGGAGAATAAAGTATCAATTAATTTCCTCAACCGTTATATAGAGCGTCGAGTGTCGAGAGAGGATCTTATCTCCCGCGAACTCATTGAAATTATCGCGGAATGATTTTAATTCCACGCGCGCACAGTGGATATCATTGAGAGAGAGAAAGAGAGAACGCGGTTCTCGTTATAAAGTTTGCGGATATTTGAATGTTATTTTCTCCGCTTGTTGTTACAAGCACGATCGCGAAATAATCGGTACCGCCGACTACCTAAAGACGATCAAATCTATCGCGATGCCAACCCTAGACTCGCTGGCCGAATCGACGGACGATCGCTATTGACTCGGACAAGTTTCAATCGAAACGATCGGGTTTCACGGAACGAACCTGGGGAACTCTGACGATTCCGCAAGAGCAAAATCCGTCTTGATTACGGAGACGATACCCGGAGCAGAGTCTCGGAGCAGAGTCTCGGAACGATCGTATCACGGAGCGAATTCTTTTGCGAGGATTTCTCCTGTCGCTCGGAACGACGATCCAGTTTCGCGGAAGGATAAGCCCGAGAGAGATTTCTCCGACTGCAGCATCCGTCTCGCGCCTCACGGATTAGCCGTAGACGATAGACGATTGGTATCGCCACTGAATCTTTGGAGCAGGTTTTCGCGTCGGGATCGGTCTTCTCTGCGCGAACGACGCCGAATCCCATTAAACGAAGACTGGTTTTAATGTAGATGTAATATTTATACGAAGAGACATTTAGAGGCGAGAAAAAACAAGTATGTGGCAAAACAAGTATGCGGATCAAGCGGCCGATTATTGGCTCGATTAAAATGCAACGTTACGTGAAATTGCGAGCGCGACTCGTTCCCAGCTCGGTTCATAATCAATAAGTCGTGCAACGCGATTGACTGATCGCGTGTTTTGTTTAATATTTTATGTCGAGAAAAATGTTTTATACATATTGTATGTGTGCATTTAAAATATTTCTGGTCTCTCGCAAATATGAAAATTTGCGAGAGGAGGAGAGGTATTGCATGCGCGCGAGAAAATTGAGCCAAGTACGAATTGGGTCTAAAATTAGATAAAATAAATATCGCGCGATCTCTCGCACTTTTTTCGGCAAACTGTTATGAAAAAAGAGAAATGAAAACAATTTGTATAGGGAACGTATGTATAATTTAGGCCGGTGTTGCACGAAACGCAAATTGTCGTATTATAAGAGAGAAGAGCTCGGGTCCGTCGGGCTCCCTTTTACTTTGTACAATTTGGTTGCGTTCGCGTGCAGGCCACCGTTTAAAGGTATGTTTCTTCGTCTGTGGTCCGTTTAATGTTTGACTAACGTGCAGCGATCTATATGATCTGTGTGGCCGGCCGGTTGATAAATAATATTGCGCGATATTACAAATTCTTCAGAATTTTTCTATTGCTTGGCCTTAATTCTAGAAATAAACATGCGACAAAAGTGAACATTTTATTAAAAAAATTTTAATTTAATTTAAATATCTCATCGAATGAGATTTATTATAATAAAAGGCAAAAAAGTTTACGCAATCGGCGTAATTAATAATCAACAGTAAATCGACAATTATATCATAATAACCGTGCTTTTTTTCTCGTTTGTTTCCGAAACAGGAAAGGTGGATCCGACGCCGCACACATCCTCGTTCAACATGGGCTACCTCGTCTCGCCGTACCCGTACCCCAACGGAGCCGGAGGACCCATCCCCGTTTCTATGGTGAGTAGAAGTCCGGTTATGCTTCTCTTTGGTTTTATTCCCGTCAAATTTGGCATGCCGCGGACTTGCCACCACAGCTCGTCCCTTTTGTTCTCGAGCGACAACGGGCGCGTCCGTACCGCGTCTTTTGTCCGGACCCCCGATTTGACTTGGTCGGACTGTTCCGCGCGCCGGATCGTGATCACGCTATTGATTTATGGCGTCCGCAAATTGGATTCACGATTTATATTTACAGCCGCGCGCGCGCATGCTCGGTCTCTCTCTCTTTCGCGAGTTTATGATTAATCGCGAGGACCACGTCGTCTTCTCGTTGGCCGCTTCTGAGAAGATTTACAGAATAGTTGACGAAAGATAAGAAGTACAAAAATAACAATAACTCTAACATATGACGGGACTCTAATAAAAATTCTCGATTCACTTCCTTACAGTCTTTGATCGATAAAAAAAAAAACAAAAATTATTCGACGTAAATAATGTCAAATAGAAAAATTATTGAAATAATTTAATTTATTGAGGGAAAATTTATTTATCAGAAAGTAGGTATACAAAGAGAGTTAAGAAACGAATAATAAAATAATCGAATATAAATATTTTTTTTGTAGTATATTAATATGCTTGTACAATGAAATGCTTTGTAGTATATTAAAATGCTTGTATAAGAGAGAACAATGGAAGATATTAGTGCTTGAAATATCGTTTTATTAAAAATGTCGGTATTGTTTGCAGACATTATTTTTATTACTAATTGGTTCTAAAATTTTCTATGATTGGAATTTATATAAAAATATCAATAATCTCGAACATAAAGATATCACACAATTCTATCAGTCTCTCGTTTCCATCACTATTTTTTTTTTTTTACGAATGTCTTTGAGAGAAATACAGAAGTAGGTACTGCGAGAGCATCAAGCCGCGAAAAAGCCGAGTATCGATTGAGGCGAGCGTGCTTCCGCGGATCCGGCTAATTCGGCTGCGGCGAAGCATGGCGTCGCTAAATAGCGGGCAAAATTGAGCCGATTCGGTGTTAAAGAGAGCGTGGCACGGCCGCGGTCGCGATCTCTCGCGGGGGCCCGTGTCGCGCTTTGTGCGCGATTCCACGGCGCGTGAACCCATTAAGAGTGAAGAGGAGAGGAGAGGAGAGGCGCGCCTCTCTTCCCTCCTCCTCTCCTTCCCCTCGTCGATTCTTTACGACCGATAAAATTTCGCGACGCGAAACGCGCGCTACGAGACGACGTTTAATCCTTCATGAAATGCTCGGAAATGTAGCGGCGATGATTACACGGTGCGCGGGTTTCGTCGTGCAACGCAACGCGGCGATGATAAATTATTGGGAATTATCGCGGTAATGTGCGTCGGCGCGTTGACCACTCAATTTCGCCGTTGTTTCATTTACCGTGGAATTTCGCGTTGTATCAATATATATCCGCCGGCGATTTATACCCCGGGCCGTTAACGCGATAAAGCGCTATTAAAGTTATTGCGATTGCGCGTACGCGCGTCCATCGAAGGTCAATAATTAGAGAAACGGACGGAATATGTCGCCGCGTTTGTAGAGGATACGTGTATACAGTATACAGCCGCCCCCTCGTTAGCGGCTGCAAGTTAATGCGCGCGAGAGCGAGGATAAAATTGCTTGGCGAGGAAACGCGGCGTTGATATTAATCTCTTATCGCGGTATTTAATCGAGAAACGTCGACTTTGTCAAATTTTTTAATTTTCGATTTTTAAGATACGCAATCGTGCACTCGCCGTCAATTGTTGTTGCGTGTCTCTAAGGGCATCGACACCTTCTCTCATCGGAATTATACCGGTTTTAATCCTCGACTTGGCCAAGTATACAACAACATACACGACCGCATCTTTTATTTCGTTATGCAAATTCGGGGCGTAGGACTCTGATTAATAAATCCGGCCGAATCGCGGCTGACAGTCCGGCGGCGAGAATCGCGCGCGAAATCAGGTCGAGACGTGAAGGTAAAAGGGTGCGTGACGTGGTCCAGTCTCTAGCGGGAGAGCTTATTAAGGCCTCTTCAACTCTTCGAAGTTGATGAACCATCGGCGATGGTCAGGGATGCTGCCGAGACACGCCGATGATCCACCTCCTTCTCCTTCTCTTCGCTCGCTGGATGTTATCCCGTTCTTCTGGTTTTCTCTCTCTCTCTCTCTTTCTCGATCTCCCTCTTCTCGATCTCTCTCGCGCTCTGGTCTCCGCTCTCCGTGCCTTGGATTTACCTACCTCGGGCACTCATCCTGTACCATGTCATTATGTCGTTATTTCCGACAACGAGCGTGTCTCGGCGAACTCTCTCTCGTACGCTTACCTCCGTTCCAAGGCGGCTACGGGGCGCGAAGCGAGTCTCGCTCGGAATCTCGCGGCAAACATCACTTCCGAATCGTTAGCCGCTCTAAGATCTAGATCTCAACGCATTGCCCGCAATTGTTTATTTAATTGGAAAGTACGTATAATAGTAACTCGAGCCAATCGAAATGTACTAATTAAAATGTACCGATTCAGTAAAACAATCAATTTAATTAATTTAAGTAATAGTGTCAAAGAAAGCAATGTGTCTATATTGATAGGGATCGTATTCGCAAGTACGTATTTATCACGCTGGAATGGCATTTAATCGCTCGGGGAAACTCGTCTTAAGTTTCGAAGTATGTCGTGCGCATGTCGAGAAACGTGCTTACCGCTCGCCAACAAATATTGCCAATCTCGCTTGACCCGCTCGGCGAGAAAAGCAAGCGCGCGCGTGATAACCATTCCGAGTTCGTATTCGCTCGTTCGTTACTTGCCACCTCGTTGGCAACGCGCGGCGATTAGAAGCCCGTTAACGATTCGTCGCGGCGCGTTTAAGCGCATTTCGCAGGAATCCCGGGACACACATCAAGGCTCTTTCTTTCTCTGTCTATCTCGATTACGCGCCCGCCATGGGCGACCGCGGAACCGACCGTTTCGCGGGACTGTCAAGTAGCTTCCAAAGACGATTTCCTCGCGATTCATCGCCGATTGCCGAGCCGTCATGAAAACGACTTGCTAAACGATCCGCGTACATCCCGTGGTATCGGCCGCTTACGCTTCGCGGAATACAAAGAGTTTTTAAGAGCGAGAACGCCAACGCCTTTCGCGCGTCGGAGTAATCCAATCGAGTAATCGGTTTTCGAAAGCGAGGATTTCGCGATAAGGGACCGCCGCGCGAGAAATGCGCAATTAGACCCCTCTGGCCGTGGCCCCGATGTTGAATCCGGGAAAGAATTGATCGCGATTGTAGTATCGAAAGGGACGCGAGGTCGGTTCGCCGCAAACGGCGGCAATTTCATCGGCGAGAATCGCGAACTTTCGTACAATGCAACACGATGGCGAATAGCCTTTCCATCTCTTGTACATTCGACTCTCACGACGACATCGACTCGGATATTCGAGTCGCGTTACATCCCGCCGACGCGACGGTGGTTATCGTCGGTGACAAAGGCAACGGATGTTGCTGGAATTCGCGCGACCGTCGAAAAACGCCGTAGAAAAAGCCGTTGGAACTGTCGAAGGGATGTAACGGGGGCGGGGGAGGAGGGGGGGGAGGGGTAAACGGGGGATATACAGAGAAGAAACACAAAAAATACACACGAACGTTCCGTGCCATTTTCGTGTGCAACGAAACGCGTCCAACCAATTAAAAGGAACGCGAGGTTCCCGAAAATAACGGACGGTATCGAGGCGCACAGTTTTGAAAAACGGAAGCTAGAAAGGGAATCGGGAAGGGAGAGGGAAGCGGATGGAGATGAAGAGCCGGACAGCGAAGGACCGAGTGGCTCGTTCTCTGCAAAGGTCTCGCTGGATACGCACATGAAATATAAAACCCTTATATTAAAACGCGAGGCTCTCGAATTGCGACACGTTTTATCTAAAATTCAATATAATGCACGCGGCCAAAATTGTGTTGCCGTTTCTTTTATTACTTATCTTTAAATAGCAGCCAACATGTAAATATTATATGTATTCGTTGTCTCTATTTCTTTTTTATTCATTATTTTTTTTATCGTTTGTGATATTTATTGTTTCGTTTCTTCTCTTGTGGAGCTTGCTTCAAAATAATATAAGTTCTACTTTATCTCTCTTACTTTCTTTTATTCTACAACACATAGATGTGAGTTGCGTTCATTCAGGTATCCAGATATTAATGAGAATAGCGTGTAAGATAGAGAGGCTTATGACCTACACTGCATTCGGAGCATTTTAGCGTGCCCCTAGAATTCTCCGGAGATTCGCAACGACGACGGTGACGATGGTTTTGTTCCGGGCACACCCTTTGTCTGTTCGCTCCGGCGGAAAAACTACGGTATTGTTCTCATTGTAGAGATATCGGCGTACGAGCGACCTACCGGAGTAGGTGAAGAGAGATGAGGGAGGGTTGTAAGAGGGGGATGCGTGACGCCGGCCAGAGATGCTCGTGTGATACATACCTATTCGGTATGTTCGCTTCTCTTCGTCCTCGTCGTTTCTCTTTCCTCTCAACGTCGTGGCCGCTAATTGTTTGCCAATCAAGAACCGTCGTCTTAGCACTCGTGGGAAGAGAGTCGCCGCTTTCCTTTCCCCATATCAGGTAGCTCGCTCCAGGCTATGGAGACAGATAAAGAGAAAGAGAAAGAGAGACAGAGAAAGAGGAAATGTGGTGTCACGCGTCGCGTCGCATCGGATCGCATTCGATCGGCGATTTTACGCCGCATAGCGTCGTTGCGTAGCAGTAAGACGGAGATTGATGAGACAGCGTAAATTCGAGAGTCTCTTCGAGATCGGGATGAATGTAACGGGCATCCAAACCCGCGTTTCTTACGATGCTGCCTGCTCGCGCTCTCGTGGAGAATGGCGTGGAGTGCGTGATTAATTATTCGGTCTCTTCATGGCCAAAGAGACGTGCCTTCTTTCTCGTCGGATTTTTATTTCGGAATTGTCGGATTATTTCGTCGCGCGAATCCTACGAAGAATTCGCGATCCCCTTATTCGACTCATATTTATGCGGGATTTGTCTGGTGGTGCGAAGGCGCCGTTTAGTCCCGGGCGTCGGCGTTCGCGGTCTCGAGCACTTTTTGTGTTCTCCGAAGATCTCCGTTTTTCTCCTGAGCGAGGGATTGCCCTTTTTCAGGAGGATAATACCGCATAAGGCCGTTAATGCCAAGATGGCCGTGCGATACGCCGTCTCCATTACGCTACCTACTCTCCCTTGTCCCGAGAACCCTACTAATTGTTTTCCTGCTCCTACATTCAACGTGGGAAAAATTGCGAGCGGATTCGCGGACCGAGATCAAGCGCGAGATCGTTCCACCTTAAACGCGCGACGCGACAAAAAATAAAAATGCGTGGAAGAAGATTAACCGATAAGCTTATCGAGAGCTGGCGTAAACAAGATTTCAGAATAAAAATATGCTTTTTTTATTCGATTATTTAATTGAACGTCGTTAATTAAAAACACCAACATATCGGAAAATATGAATTACGTGCGATATGAAAGTTTATACATGATAGTTCGTGTGTGTGTAGGTGCAAGATTCATTAAACAATTAAAGCGAATACTCTCAAACGCGATACTAGCTTTCGAGCTCTCGACTCTCGAGCTACTCGTCGAAGTGGTTTCTCGGTCGCGAACGAGGTCGTCATCGTCAAGTTCGTTTGCCTGGATACATCCTTTCTCTCATTACGCGCCAATTGCGACGACACGCGACAACGAGATTGCCCACGCGACGAAATTTATATCCTTCTCGCGCGACAGGACGAGCGTTTCGTCTCGCATCGCGTCGCGTCTGGATCGTTTAGCGGGTGCGCGTTTGACGTAATCGCCGGTTTTAGGAATTTCGACGACGACAATATTACGTGAATCCTACGCCTGTCTTTCGCGGACGAACGTCCATCTAGCTGGAACGACCGTGTCTATCGTTATCACTTCGTACTTCTTCGACAATGATTCAATCGCGATATGCATATGCCTTTATTCATTCTGCTAGTACAATTTATGCATTGCCACATGTGCATTCCATTCGCAAGGCAACATTCGTTAAACATGTCTGATGAAACATAATTTTATAGTATATAGTTTAGCCTTAATTTCAAGATAAAAATTCAAATATTATATGAATATATTTTTTTTTATATTTCTTATAACACAGAGAAGGATAACAATACTTTTGGCTGTAGTATAATCTTTGTATTATTCGTGTTTGCACGAACGGTATAGCTCAAATAGCCGGAAAAATGCGATAATCGTTGTTCCCGGAATTCCATCCTCTCACATCTTTCTTTTCCAAAATTCTTCTTCTCTTCATCGAGATTCTCAAACGAACATAGATTCCGAGAGATCGCATTAGAGCCAAGCCACTACCCGTTTACAGTTAACACCTGAGACCCCGTAGATCCCTAAGGGGACAAGCACTCCGCGTATAAATCCAGAAAGGATCACTCCAGGGTTTTTTTTTCTTCCCTTCGATGACGCGGCGGTTCCTGCGGGACAAATGAGCCAGAATAAATACCAGGGTGGACCGTGAACGCCGAAGAATGCCCAGAACTAACCACCCTGAAAACGGAAGCGGGAATGTTTACGATCGCCACGACCGGGGACGCTGTTCAAAGAAGAGTCACCGTCGTCTCGCTGACTTCTCTTGCTATACGCAGGTCGCGCGTCTCCACAAACAGATCATTGTAGGCTTCTCTCTGACCGAGCAAACCTCTGTGAAATACGCCGTAAATAATGCATCTTCCGTCGATGATATGTGAATGAGAGGAAAAAAATCTGTGCGCGTGAGGAGAGTAAGATATTGAATAAAGGTAGATGCATAATTACAACAGAAATGGAATAAGGAAAAAAAGTAACAATGAGCATTTTCAATGAGATTTCTGACAATGAATATATTATTTTCCTTTTTTTTTTTTTTCGGAATCTAAAAAGACGGTTATTTTAAACTATAGATGTGAAAGCTCGCTTCAAGCGAGCAGGCAATTTGAAAGGGACAAATGAGCGAAAATAAAAAAAATACCAAGTAGAATCATAAATAACATAGCCGAGAGGAGGACTTGACAATCTTGAGAGAACGGGACACAAGCTGCTGCTGCTGCTGCTGCTGCTGCAGCTCGATTGTTGGGTGAATAATTAATTTATTGGCCGCGCTCGTGCTATCTACTTAGGTAGGATTTCACGAGGCCCCCTCTCCCTTCTAGCCACCGCCGGGATATTATAAAACTCGTTCCACTAGTTTACCCCCGTCGCTCATTTACATTTAATTGGGGAATCAATCCGGTGTGCCGGGGTATCGTTACAGAATATTTATAAGTTCTTTGTGCATGTAATGCCGTGCACAGGTTTTAATTTCGCTGACGGGACGCAGCGCGACGGCAATCTTTCCCGATGACTTCTTTCCGCCTATTCGCGAAAATATCAATTTGAAGTGTGCGATTCGTTCGGGATTCCTTCGATCGCGCGACAACCGCGCCTTTAACGCTTGCCAATTAATAATTCCGCGTGCCGATACGCATCGGCGGAATGTGTGGGGGATCGAAAATTAATACCGAACGCACCTGGCCCGTTGTCGTTACCGGCGGGCGATACGTCATATCTCTCATCGGCACGCACTAATTTATTATAAACCCACTCTAACCCATTATGGACTTCAAAGCGATATGGGCGCGCCATCATTGTTTTCTAGCTTATAAACGCCGCTGGTGGCGCGAGGATGCGAAAACCGTTGAAAGCCGCACGCGTCAAGCACATATACATAATATAGACCGCGTAAACTATCGTGCTTGCATAAATTCACCGCGTTCAATATTCCGCTCATCTTTTATTTCAAAACACACATTTATCTCGCGCTCGCGGTTTTTGCAAAGTAAACCATTAGATCGATAGAATCCCCGGGATCAGTTGTACGCAACGCGCGTTACGCGAGGCTCTTTATCTCTCCTCCTCGAGATTCTTTCACAGAGATCATTCGAATGAGAGACTCGTCGTGCGTGGGTAGCGCGTTATTGCATCGGAGAAGGGAATCTCGCGATGTTTCTCCCGGTCTTAGAAACTGGGACAATGTCGACCATAATTCTAGTTTCACCATGACGCGGGCTATACGCGCGTCTTTACATCGTGCGCCCGCGACGGCGGCTACCACACGAGTGTATTTATTAATCGATAGGCCCGAGCTATCGACAGGCGCGATCACCACCGTTACGACACATTGTAGGCAGCGGGATCAAGTGGGTCACGCGTTTGTACGGCCTGCGAGACTCATCGCCATGTGATAACCACTTAAGCCGGCGGACTACTCGTCTCGGCGCTGTCCGTTATTTCTTCCTTCTCCTTTTCTCTAATTTATTCGACGTTCCTTAACCAGCCTCTAGATAGACATCTAAAAGGGAACACGCCGTACATTAACACAATTACGATATAAATTTTAAATGGTGCGGCTAATAAAATGATTATTCTAATAAGGTCTTTAAATCGCGGAGCGCATAACTATTTGAAATAACGATAAATATCACAAACGATATATCACGGCGATCACAAGCGCGCGATAAGAAAATCGTACACTCTTGTTTTGGTAGAAAATTCAATCTACTCTGATCGACCTCGTCGATCGAGAAAATAAATCTGCGCGCGAAGGCAAACCTGTTTGCAGAAGTCCGTACCGCCCGCGGATCCCCAGAGTGCCGTTCGTGATTTAATGCCAATAACGAAGCGTGAATCGTGAACGAATCGAACCGCAGACGTCTCCGGCTATTTTTTCGATTGTCAAATGTTCTCTTGATCGGATTCGATTGTCTGTCTGTATGTACCTCTCTCTTTCTCTCTGTCGCGAAAACGAAACGAGAGAGAAGTAAGAGATGCTTAAGTTTAAGAGATATTAAAAAAAGAGTTTTACCGACGCCGTGATCGACTCGAGATTTGACTCATTCGACGAGAGCTCTTTAATCGAAGTAGGAAAACGAGCCAGCCAGCCTGCCCTCCGCCTCACCTTTTCTTCCTTCCTTTTAACTTCGCGGCGCGGCTATTTTAAGAGTTACGCACGCGGCACAGGAAGTTTATAGCGTGTACGGTTTCGGGCCTGCCGAAGAGGCGGTATCCCACCTCTCCCTTTCGAAAGACCTAGGGAAGACACGGGCGACGCTTCTCCAAATAGAAAACGCATCCCGATCGTAATCAGTGACAGCCTAATTTCCCTCCTCCGGACGACGGTCATCGTTCATC
The DNA here is from genome assembly GCF_003651465.1 of Formica exsecta. NCBI lineage: Eukaryota > Metazoa > Arthropoda > Insecta > Hymenoptera > Formicidae > Formica > Formica exsecta. The sequence continues at coordinate 270,214 of NW_021849528.1, forward strand.
TTTAAACGCTCAAGGTTCTAAAGGCGGACGTCGCGCAACAAAACTATTCTAGTTACGTGATGATTTAAAAGACTCGTGTATTTCCAGTCGAAATAACTGGTGACGGATACTTGAGAAAATATCAAAGACTATGAAAGGAACGTTTTATGGAATGTCGATTGTTCGAGCATCGTCGAACGAGAGTTGCCGCAACGTCGAGTCGGTGCCCGGATCCGCGAGCGTTCGTCGCTTATATTTTGTTGAACCCCGCTCTCGATGAGGGTACAACAATGTCTCTCCCTCGAAAGATCCCGTCACGGTTCGTCTAGAGCACGTACAGGAGACCTTAGAGCGATAGAAAAAGCGCTGCGCAGGACCGGGCATTTTCCAGAAATCGTAAAGCACGATTTTAGAGGAGGGGAAGGGGGATGGAATAAGAAAAACGCGCGACTATGGATAAGAAGGTAGAGGAAGGGGGTCAGGTTTTACGCGCGGGTGTGCTTTGGCATTTTGCCTCCTTTAAATTGCAGTCCGAGACCGTCGATACCTCCGCTCCGGACACAAAACAAGCCCTCGCTCGCTTTTTCATTCGGTCGAATGGGAAGAAGGGGGCGGAAGGGGGAAAGGGGAGCAAAAAAGGGAGCCGGGACGGCCTCGCGCAACGATGGAAACGCGCAACTCTCTTGCTCGCGGTAAGAAGAAGGGGGTTGCGTTGCCTGTGAATTCCCCCGTCGTCGTCTCTCCCCCCGCGTCTTCTTACCGCTCTCCCCCGTGGCCATTTTGCGATGGAAACGGCCCTCGACGAGAGAGCCTCGGTTATTACAGTGCCGACAGCCCGTTTCGAGCATACAGAAGCGACCTGGAGGCAGAGCATCCAGTGCTTTAACCTAAACCTGGCAAAACTAGGGAAATAAAGTTAATATCATGTATCATAATAACTAGGATGCAAAGAGAAAACAAACAAATATTTTTTAAACCGTAATAATTTTAATAATTATAATAACACGCAACAAAAGTATCAAGTGAGAGATGTGATAATCATTTTCATGGACTTTGCAAATTTCAGAATACATTTTAGTCACAAACAGGAGATTATTTTATCCGGGTCTAGGTAATAAAAAGAGAGATGTAACGTGAAGTTTAGAGTTGAGGGCCTTTCACACGATCTCCGGATAATGTCGCTGCCGAGCGATATCAAACTCCTGTTTGTCCGTTCCGTTCGTCGTTCGTATGATCGATCGCAGTCTCACGAAGGTAGGAAAATTGCGCCGGAGGAACCGAGGCCGCGCCTCGTCGAACGTTAATTTCGGGCCGGATCGGATTCTCTACTGCACGCGCGGCGAGTAAATGGAAATGACGTGTTCATTATATATCTAGTACGGCACGAGGTCGGTCTCATTAGTTAGAAAGGCGGCGTTAATGCGACCCGCCCTGCGCTAGGTGCGATTTATTATACCAGTCGCGTATACACATCGCGATTCTTGCGCTCTTGCTTGCTTCCTTGGCAAGCAAATTCGCGAGCGGACGTTTCATCTAGTAGAATTAAAATCTGGACGAGATAATCTGATTATTATTTTTTTGATTCCGAATAATTTTTTTTTTTCACAAAATTGAAAAATTGTATTCTTATAAAGTAGATCAAATTCTCTCTGAAATCTTAGATGTATATCTCAGCTGGTTCTACGCAACGCGTTTTCGATGTTACAAGTAGTAGGTTTCAAGATGTTACAATTTCGGGACGTTATTCATCCAGAGTTAAGTAGGTCTCCGTACTGTGCGGGTGGTCTTTCCGTTTGCAAAGGCCGGACGATTTTATGGTTTCCGCTCACCCGAGGCCTAAGCCATCGTCATTTTCAAGGCTCGTTCGTAGCTCAAATTAATTTCCCTCTAATGCCGCTGATATATTGTTGCGGGCGCGTCGGCTCTCGGTATTACGGCGGCGTTAAAGGGAAATTAATTGCGGGTTCATGCGCTCATTGCGATAATTGGTTAGAAAAGGAGAGTATCACCCCGTGAGTCTATTAACAAGAGGGTAATAAAAAGAATGTAAAATATAAATCGTTGCTTCCCCCTCTTTCTCCCTTTCTCTCTCGCAAAATATGGAAGAAAAAAATCTGGTGAACGTCCCCGCTAAAACCGTGAGAATCGAAGAAAATGAGACGGTCGTTTGTTTAGTAGATTACCTAGAAGTGAACGGATATACACAATGAGCTCTCGCGCGCCGATGGAAAGACCGTCGACCGCAGTGGCATTTGCATCATTCACCTTGAGAGGTAGATACCGCGAGTAGAGAGAGAAAGAGAGAGAGAGAGAGAGAGAGAGAGCGCCTTGTGTCTCACCGCGGATTACGTTCGAAGGAATTTATCGCTCGGTTAGTAACGCCGAGATGCGTCTCGCTCATCTTCGTCTTCCTCTCCCTCCTCCCAGTTTTGCTCTTATGAGACCCTGCGCCATCGCATTAATCCTTTCGGGGCGCTGAGTTATTATAATATATAAATATAAATAGGGTTATAATAATCGGATAATACAGTACTTTCTAATAATTCTCTCTTATTGGACGAATACTAATACAACCAGTTCACGTCAAAGCGTCTTTAAGCGACAATTATGAGCTGCCAGTGATTTTTTGAGTAAATATATAATTAATGAAGAATTTTTTAAAATAATCTTTCTTTTGGGGGGAACGTTAAGTTCTTCGCGTCGACCTGATCTCCGCGTCTAATAGAACCTCGTCCTCATACGCGACCGCCTTTTCTCTTTGGCCGTCCATCTACTCGCGCTTTTTATTCGCAGTTAATATATGAGTGGCGACGATTCCTTCCTTCGTAATGGTCTCGCGTGCCGCTGCTCTCTCGCGTTTCTCGGCACAACCGCTCGTTATTTTGTCGAGCACCAGTAATTCCGCCGGTTCTGCGCGTCGCGAAAAAGCGATAGCGCACGATTGTCAGCGCTGAAAATAATAACGTGAGTGCGCGTAAAAGAAAGAGGAAGAGAGAGAGAGAGAGAGAGATTGCTTCCCTTCTCTCCGTCCGAGAGGACAAAACCGGCCGACTCTTTCTGTTCTCGCCGAACTCGCATCGCGCGCACACTTGTTCCGGCGCGCGTGCGCCACGTGGAATCGCGCGATGTCTGTGCGTTACTTTATAATCGAGAGAGACGATCTTTCAATTAAAATATTCTGCTCGGTGATTTTAAACATTTGCACAGCTTTAAAGCCGCCCACGCTTCTCCTTCGTGTCAGAGAGCCGATCTTTTTCCTCGCCGCGAGAATTTCTCCGCATCACGTATATGTAATAGGAAAAAAAAAAAAAAAAGATAAAAATATTATATCTTCTATAGAGACCCCGACGTCGAGACTCGTAAGCAGAAGGATTAAAATCACGTGTTGAAGTGCCCCGCTAACGAGGCGAGCTATACGTTGATTCCTGCTAACGTAACTAAAATCTTTCACGTATGTACATAAAAATAATTATCCGTATCAACGTATATCGGGAAAATATCCAAAATCGGATTTGTCCCATTAGAGAACTACGTAGTTCGCAATGAAAGAGGATTCCGTCTTACGGACTGAGATAAAACGGAAGAGATAGCGCGAGCGGAGAGAGAAGAGAGAAGTGCAGAAAAGGGAAAAGAAGGGGGTGAGGGGGAGGGAGAGGAAGAGAGAAGAGATGAAATCTGTGTATTACCGCGGTGGTGAACGATGAGAGGGGTGTGCCGGTCGTCGGTAATAGCCGGTAAGGTGCGGTATTATGAGCGGCTCGCAAAAAAAAAAAAAAGAAAAAAAAAGAAAAAAAAAGAGAGAAAAAAACGAAAGAAAAACATGACGTTACGCTAGGCCACTCCTGCGGTTGACCGAAAGCTGAAAAAAAGAAGGAAAACAAAAGTGCATTACAATTCGTCGCTTCTTATTGTTTACCGCAATTGGCCGTCGACGACCCTTCCCTCGCTCTTCCCCTGCCCCTTTCCCTCCCCGCTCGCCTCACCCTGTTATTGTTTTGTTGGCCGCGCGCTTTCCGCCGTTTCATTATGCCCTTTGTCCGCGCGCGCGGCTTTTATCGTCTGTTTAATATTTATCACCCGATGCACGGGTGCAATACTAATTTCTTCGGGTCGCGCCCGATTCGTTCGATCTCGAACGTCAACTCCGAGGGCTCGTCGGTTTGCGAAAATCACTCTCACGCGCTTTTAATCGGTGACCAAATTGCCGATTTTTATGCGAGAAACTGCTGAGCAGTCCACAGAAATATAAGAAAGATATCCAAAATCGGATATTTTTATTTTTTGATTCTAATCCTTATTGTTAGCTGAAAATTCGAAACAAATATGTATATTTATTAGAAACTAGTTCCTGTCAAATTGTTCCTGTCAGTTTTGATAATGCTGTCTTAATCTTTTCTTTTCTTATGGTCTTTTTTAAAAACAGAAGACTGAGCTTTGAGATATTGATTAATGGTAAAATTGACATATCTTTTAAAAATTATAGAAACATGATAAAAAAAGAAGAAAAAACGAAACAAATTTAGAAATGTACAAGCATATAAAAGTAACATATTGTAATATCATCAAAAAAAAAATTCTGCTTTATTAATGCAATTTAGATTATATAATTTGTCAAAGGAATTATATTTATGCAGGAGAATTATCAGATATTCAAGAACTCAGCATAAACGATCAACGTATGCGTACTATGAGTTTTCGATGAGTAAATTAACTAAATAGACAAAGTTTATTTCAAGATAGATAAAATGCAGCAATTAATGGCTGAGAAAAAAATATGTTGATTTTGGCTTTTTTTTTTTTTTTTTTGAAATATGCACATTTTTGATAATATTTTATTTAGGATAATAAATCACCAAATTGGTGATAAATATAATAGAATAAAAATTCTAAAAGTCTAATTCTAATAGGATAAAAATTCTTTCATGTATGAAACGTTGATATTCGTTTATGTGGTTCGTAGTTTATTAATGAGCACTCCAGTCCACGTTCTTAGAATGAAAAATGGTGATTGAGAATATTAACGCGCAATCATATTCTATCTGTGCCGACATGCCTCCTAATCTCCGTTGCATGTCGCGGACTAATAACAAGAAACTCACGATAAAGCGAATTCTCATTTAAGACTAAATAAGTCGCGCGAGCGTGAGCGTAGAGCGAGTGGTAAATTAAGGTTCTGGTCACAAATGACAAGAAATTTAGCATTAGCGAGATAAAATATATCCGATATCATCGCGGTCTTCGTGTGACACGAAGATGACGAGCTGGGCGTCTCTAATTAATGACAGTCGGCAAATCGTCGAGAGCGGGGGAGACCTGAAGACTCGGATGGATTCGTACGACGTTTGCGTGACTCAGACTTCTGCTTTACCTACCTTTACAGGTGACTAGTTTGCTTGCTCGCACGTCACGTCACGTGATGTTAATCCTGTCAGACGCCTTGCCTCTTTAAGTCGGTAATTCTTCAAATCAATGTCCATTTCTCTGACATATTTCAAGTACTTATTTCAACAAAATACTTGAACTTTCAGCAAGGTATCATTTTGATACGCGTGAATTTGCTTGAAATCCGATGGATCCAGAGTGGCACTCTAGGATCAATTCACGGATATGACGAAGCCTTTCGGCGCGATAGAGGCAAGCTCGCTCGGTTACGCGAGCGATAATTTATTTCACGCGGGCGAGAGTAAGGCGCGCGATCGAAGGGCTTTTTGACGCAGATAAGAGCCGCTGAAATTTAACGGCGATATCGATGGTTCGGCATGCGTGGCTGGTGTGGGTGCCGCCGCGGGTGCACCGGTTTCCGAGGTGCTCAGATGGGCAGCCGATATGGTCCGCTATTAGTCTCTGCATGCTCAGAAGCACTATAGCGTCCCGTCCTCTCCTCTGTCCAAGTGCAGGAGGAGAGCGAGCGCGCACCGACAGAGAGAGAGAGAGAGAGAGAGAGAGAGAGAGAAGGCACGCGCTTTTTGGGGCGTAGGTAATAGTGAGAGAGTGCCCATTAGGGGCGAATCGCCCAGGCCGGAGAAGGCCTCTCGCAAAACTTCGCACCTGCCCTATACCGTCGTCATAATGCATATTCATAGCGGGCCCCCGGACGGAGAGGGCGCGCTTTAATCCTCAAAACGTAACTAGACGCGGACGGAAAAACCACGAGGCTCGCGCAGAACACAAGGATGAAAACTTTCTCTCGTGACTCGTTATTTTCGGCTTGCGTCGTCCCTCTGTGCCGCAAAAGGGCCCCGGCGCCGCTAATCCTCGATTTCGCGGTGGAAAAAGAAAGTGCCTGTCGGAGAGACGCTCTCGATCTCCCTCGCTCTCTCTTTATTTCTCTCCCGTTCGCCCACTCGCGGTTAAGGCGGCCACGCGAGTGGCCGAGAATAATGACATTATTGCGGGGCCGCTTGCAGCTTATGGCAATTAAAACTTTGGTAATTGCCGTGGGCGAGTTACGTAATTACCACGTCACGGCGAACGTTGCATTTCGTCGTTCTCCTGAATGTAGATTTCGTTGATTATTAACTTTAATGTTGATTTATGGAATACGGTTCGTCCTCGGTTCGGTATTTTTTTCGGCCGTTATTCCTTATACCGGATCCGAATGTAATCGATTAGATCGAGTTCTACCGAAATCGTCAATAGGGCCTTCTTAGGAAGGAAAGACAACGCCTCTGTTGTGGTGGGAGCATTTAATGATTGACGATAGATATAGCGTTTAGCGTTGCCTGGCGCAGTCACTGTTTGCTATCGCATGTAAATAATAATTGCTTACGGCTGCATGTTTATCGCTGCATTATCTAAAGTATCTCTTTACGCTCCCAGACACAATCACACACACACACACACACACACACACGCAAACATGAGTTATACGAGTAATATTCTTTTATTTCTTCGTTTGCATGATGACAAATTATTTTGCAAAAATTGAAGTATCTTTGACTCGCACGGAAGCTTCTTTGCGTGCGTGAAATGCCATCTCGTAAAGCGCATCTCGTCATCGACAACTTGACGGCAAGACAATGCTATCATTGTTATCATTGCGAGCGTGGTGGCTACGTCATGCGGCACGACGCTGAACGGCCGCCGCTTTAAATCGCTTCGCCTCGACGAGACCGTTAAGCCCTTCATGGTTAACCGAGGCTCGTGCTACAACAGTCGCCTCTTTGTCGATTAGCACGCCAACCAGGGACGGTCGGATTTTTACCGAGCTCGTGACGCCCGTAATTTTTATCGAAGCCCGGGATGCGCGGGGACGAAGGAACGCGCCCGAAAAACGCGCAAAAATCCGACGCCGATATTTTTATCGAGAGAGTGCACGTGTGAAGCCATCGGTATGTATGTATGTATGTATGTATATATGTATGTATGTACGTATGTATGTATGTATATATGTATTTAAATAACCGTGACGAGTTTCGTCGAACAATATCAGCGTCGGGATATCGTTAGCAAAAAATAACTGTTTGCGCTGGAGTAAAAAAACAATATAAATTCATAATAATATAGAATAGGCAAAAAATACGCGTCTCTTCGTTCGTAATGACGTAAATGCGATGCTCGTTTACGCGCGCGCATAACGAGTGGTACAGTCACGTCGTGTCGCACACGGCACACGCCCGTGCACGGTGGTCTTGTATATATCGGCGCATGGCGAACTTCCCGGCGCTGCTTTATCATTATCGGATGTGACTAATGCGGCGTTTAACGCAACCTCGCGTTAGTTGTTATTATAGCCCTTGGCGAACGGGTCCTCTTCCCTCCTCCCCTCACGCTCGTTCTCTCTTTCTCTCTCTCTCTCTCTCTCTCTCCCTCTCCCTCTCCCCCGCTCCCTTTCACTGCTGAGCGGGCGAAACGCCCTTTCGTATCCACGCATGGCCCCCGGAGGTTCCGAGCGAGTCCGATTCTGACGCTGGTTTTACCCATCCGATGAACCCAGGATCGGTCAGGACTCGGTCTATTGTTTCTCGGATTCACACGCTGGTGATGAATGTAAAAGAGATTTCTCTTCGACACTAAACACCGATCGTCGGTACAAGTCTCTTTTAGAAAGTCTTTCGAGAAAAAGGCGCTCTTAAAAATTCTAATCTCTATTTTCTTTGCGAGAATTAATTATGATTTCCTTTTACGCAAGTCTCTCTCTCTCTCTCTTTCATATTAATAAATAAAAATTAATGATATTAATGCACATTTTTTAATTAAATTTTACTTACGATTTATTGATGCATATAATATAGATACAAGAATAATTTAATAACAGGCACTATTTTTTCGAAACTTGCGTCATTTATGCTTGCTCACCTATTCGATTGACACGTGCGTATCACGTGGCGTATCTCGTCGCGTCGCTTCTGTCTCAACTGATACGCGACTTGCACAGCGGTCCCGTTTATATCCCGCAGTAAACATCGGGGACGTGGTTCCTGTTATCGGATGCTGCCCGCTACTGCGTTTACGCGTATCTCTCTCTTATCGCAGCTCTACAGGACCGCGGCGCAATATATCGCGGCCGCACGATTAGTTCGGCGAACTGATCAGTAATCGCTCCGTATCGACGCTCCTAAATGACACTCGTCGTGACCTAGATGATGCGAGACATTGAAACGAATGAAACAGCGACGCGCATTTTTTTCGATGTACTCGGCTACGCGGTTGATTTTTCGAGGAGACACCCGGTATGTCTAAACGCGACGCAGTCTCACACTACTGTGGCTATGCTAACACGGATTAATCTCGCTTAATAACAGTCATAGCGTTCGTGTATCTCGCCCTTTACCGTCGTTCGCTATTATTTGCGCAATTATTTCCGGCTGCGCGTCGGATAAGCAATATTATTAACATTATCGGCAATTAGGCCAAGGTGCTGGTCGATAACGATATTCGGTCAATTCTAATCGTTAACTCTTTATAACCGCTGAGAGCACACGATATTCGTTTCTCTTATTCTAAAATTTTTTTCGTGTGCGTAGAGATGATATATATATGACATATTATTTTTCTTTTCTTTTTATATATCGATGTGAGAACATTTCATCAAGATGGTGAGATATCAGCGTTAACGTTAATGTAAAAAGACGAGAGCCAAACAGAATAATTAAAGGAGCACAAGCGTGAGTCTCTGTGACGTTTACGACCTGAATGGTACATTTTTACAACGAGTACACTTTCCGCCGACAATAAACCGAAGATTGGTTGGCTTTAACAAACATCGCGTGTACACGTCGCCATTTACGTATGCGAGACAAGTTAAATGGATACGCTCGGTTGGCCTGTTATCCGGATGGCTTCCAGGCTCGCTGGCTGTTGGCGAGATAATCGCTTACACGTTGCACGCGTTGGTTAATTCACCGTCGTCTGACAAGCGAGAAAATCCTACCTAGAATTACTCGCGCCGTCTACATAGTACGCTTCGAATCGAGTTGCATCTTATGAACGCACCTGGGAATGCCAATTTTTTGCCCCGAAAGTATATACATACTTGTTCACACCTCTAAATACCATGTCTCCCTTTTAAACATAATATATAAAAAAAAAAAAAATATGTTTAATCTCGAAAATATTTAATCCTGAAAACACTAACAAGCATGAAGTGTATATGCTACAAGAAAGGTTTGGAAATTGCTTGTGTTTAGTTCTTCGATTTTCTCTTAGTTTCTTCTCGTCGTTTATTTAAAGCTAGTATTATATTGCCCGGATTAATTCTTAGAAAAGGGTCCCAGGTATAAATTCGATAAAAAACGTAATTTTATTTTTTTTATTTTTTATTTTACTATATTACTTTGTGATATAAACTATCCATAAACAAAGATACGCAACATATAAGAAATCGTTGTATCGCAATTGAAACGCTTCCCGTTTTTCGAATCCGATCTCTTTAAACGATGTTGGACGGGACGCCGGGATTACTCCATCGCGAGAAAGATTTCGTCGCGATCCTTGGCGAGAATGATTCGACGGGGCATCACGGAAGCTCGGCGCCGACGCACGGGGGGCGGGACAAGGGCGCGGCCCTTCGTTCTCCCAATTTCGCGGGATGCGCCCGCGCGCGGAACGAGATGCCGTTGTGGCGCAAAAGGACCCCCACAATTATCGGACGGTGGTGATTTAAGGCGAGCTGCTCTTCTCTCCGTGTAGGAGGGCGACGGCCAGCGTCCCTTCCTCCTCTCCTAGTGCCGTCCGTCTGTTGCGAGTCCGGGCCAATCTCTGGGTCCGTGGCGAGTCACGACCGGGCAGTAATCAGAGTGAGAAGATTAACGAGACGTTAAAACGAAGAGCGCGAGTTTACGAATAAATCAATATCGATAAGAGCGCGAGATGTGCATTATATATACGTATTCGTAATGAGACCCGAGATTTATATCGACCGAGGGCCCTCGTTTTGGCGTTATCTCTCTCGGCCCCGGGTAATACATCGAATGATAAATCTGCCCGGGGTATGTTTATTACGCCCCGAAAGTCAAAGAGTTTACAAGGAGCTGCAAGTATAAATATAATAATATATAGTATACGTAACGAGAGAAAGAGAGGGAGAGAGTAGGATTTCGTGAGTAAAAAAGTATCAACTTGTTAATCTTATTTGAAAATTTTTATTAAAAATAAATTTGCGCTTTAATTATTTCATTGTAAAAGATCGTTAATACGAAAATCGATGATAAAATCGATCTGTGTGTTATGAGGGTAAGGCTCGAATTTACTGAGGTGTACTGTTACACGACCCGTCTCGTGTTACACTTTGCGCGTAGCCGGTCTTAGGACGGTCCTTCAGTTTTGACGTTTTTCTTAATTTCGCTTATATAGCGTTTCTCTCTCGCATCGCACGAGAGCACGTAATAATTTCGTTAATTTTATGTAATTCTAATTCTTCGATGAATATCTCATTCCTTTTATATTTCTATATACACACACATACACATACATAAACGTATAATTTTCGAGATTTGCCCCTGTTTTTGTTTATACAAGTATCTCACGTAACAGCGGCACGAAACGGAAACGATAAATACGGACTGCGAAAGGAGAAGGGTTCATCACGAGAGAACCTACATACAGAGAGGGAGACGCGCTTGTTCGCATTTTTGCCGCTTTCGCTCCTTTAATGGCCTCGGTGCTTCTCGCAATTTGTTCGTATTTCTGGTCTCGCGCTCTGGCTTTTTGTTCACGTTTTCCTTCTCGTTTTTGTCGATCGTATCGGCGCACGTGATCGTGTACAATCCGTAGCCCTACTATGAATTAGGTGACCTGAAGATGGAAAATTCTCGTTAAAGACCTAAATATGCAAAGATTTTATATTTAAGTTAAAACCGAAATCTGTATTTTTAATCTGTATTTATACTTTGATTATATATTTCACCGCTGAAATTTTTATCAGTAATACAAATCTGCACTTTCTGCTTGTCGATAATGATTACGAGATCTTAACGATAATTGCTAAGATTTCCCGCGGCGAGAGATGATGAGGGCAAATCGAAATCAAGGTTCCCGCGAAATCAATGGGATTCCCTCCTAATCCGTCGCGGCGACAAAAGGTATTCCCCCCGTCTGTGTGAACAGAGGGAGACGCGCTTGTTCGCATTTTTGCCGCTTTCGCTCCTTTAATGGCCTCGGTACTTCTCGCAATTTGTTCGTATTTCTGGTCTCGCGCTGTGGCTTTTTGTTCACGTTTTCCTTCTCGTTTTTGTGTCGATCGTATCGGCGCACGTGATCGTGTACAATCCGTAGCCCTACTATGAATTAGGTGACCTGAAGATGGAAAACTCTCGTTAAAGACCTAAATATGCAAAGATTTTATATTTAAGTTAAAACCGAAATCTGTATTTTTAATCTGTATTTATACTTTGATTATATATTTCACCGCTGAAATTTTTATCAGTAATACAAATCTGCACTTTCTGCTTGTCGATAATGATTACGAGATCTTAACGATAATTGCTAAGATTTCCCGCGGCGAGAGATGATGAGGGCAAATCGAAATCAAGGTTCCCGCGAAATCAATGGGATTCCCTCCTAATCCGTCGCGGCGACAAAAGGTATTCCCCCCGTCTGTGTGAACCCTTAATACGTTAACGACAGGAAACGAGTCGACTACGCCAGCGGGCTCACCGCGCGCGTCCGCTTATGGAGGCGACCGGCAAATTGTCTAAGGAGGGGCTGAGTCCTAAAGAGTTCACGGCTACAAAGGAGCACGCAACGCGCTCGACGGCGGGACTTTTTACGGGGGCTTAGCCCACATAAATGCGAGAGAATCCCCGATGTTTCGACGCTATTCCTTAATACGTGTCCTCAAACATCTGTCGAGGAAAAAAGAGACGACCTCCTCCCCGTCCACGTGTGTTATAATAAAATTTGAATTGAATCAATCTTTTCGATTTGATCGACTCTGACATATCTTAGAATGTAGATCTTAAACATCTTAGAATGTGAATTCTTATTTATTTTTTATTTACCAATAGCAGGCCTCTTTAATGTTTTGATCTTTACGAAAATTTTTTACTTCTCCTGCAAAATCGATTCGAACAAGTTTTGCAGATCGACATTTACGACGTCAACCTTTTGCTCTCAAGCGGATCTCTCTCTTATGGCATCCAGACCGTTCGTTCGTTCATTCTCTTCTCGCAGCTTCTCTGCGCCAAACTTGGAACAGTTCGTTAAACCTTTCTCGCTGAAAGCTCGCTCGTTAACTGAGTCATAGCAACGCGTCTTCGTTCGAATAACTGTTTCTAGTCTATGTCGAGCACCAGTCTACCTGTCGCCACGAAAATTATCCCCTCTGAAACTCTCTCTCATCATTCTCGGTTAGCGCCGGCGCTAGAAAAATAACTTATTAATTAGTTTCATGAGACGCGTAACGTTATCGTGCATATCGTCGTCGTCGTCGTCGTCGTCGTCGTCGTCGTCGTCGTCGTCGTCGACGATGTCGTTGGACGAGGAGGAGGATAAGGAAATAGAGGGGCATGAGGTGGCGGCCAGTGGTGGCGATGGTGATGGTGGTGGTGACGCCGGTGTCGGCGGGGAAGGTGCCGATGGTAGTGGTGGAACACCAGAGAAGAGGAAGAGGAGAAGGCTGTCTCTCTTTCTTTCTCTCTTTCTCTTTCTTTCTCTTTCTCACGGAATACGCGCGCGGCGTTGCCATACCTCGCGCACGCACCAAATATTTGACGCTAACCATCGGTGAAACACACGCTCGAGCTCCCCTCCCGGGCTTACTAGCCGGCTCGAAAACATCGGAGCCTCCTGTTATTTGCATTCCCCTAACCAGCCACCGCGGTGTGTCATTGTCTCTCTTTCTGCCTCTCTCTTCCCCCCCCCCTCTCTCTCTCTCTATTTCTTTCTCTTTCTCTCTGCAACTCTGTTCCTCTCGCCTCCGTTTGTCCTCCTGTTCACTCTGACGATTCTCCGCGTCGCTCGCTCCTTCTCGCCTCTTTGATTCGCGTTCTCTCGCGCCGTGCGTTTAGCACGAAAACGTGACGCTCCAGTTCCGAGTTTCACCGATATATCGATCTGCGTATCGCGGATCATCGAATTTGTTCTCCGTAACGCAACCCATGCATCGTCGGGGATTGGACACGAAAGGGAAGGGGGAAGGTTATTCGGGGGGGGGGGGGCGAGAAATGGGGGGGAGGCCGAGGAGATTCACGCGGATGCCCCCCGTGTATAATTCACGCGCACGAAAAACGGCGACGTCGTCGTTAAACGTCGAACGAAAAATTTTATGAATTCCCGCTCGTAGTCTCGGAATTCCGACGCCGTAGGCCGCGATGATGCTCCGACTTTCTTCGTCCGGCAACGAGTCTTCTCCCGTTCGAGATAAAGAAAGAAAGAAAGTGAGATGAAAAAGAGAAAGAGGAGAAAAACGACCGGGAGACTCCGAGGAGACTACATTGCTGTTGCACCTTAGGAATTCGTAGTTTGCGTTTTTCGGTACGAACCATATGCGCGCGCGCGCGAGCACGCGTGTACCCTGGGTCTGCCGGTGTAGTAATTTACGAGCGATCGTTCGTCGAATTCGCCGATGATATTCTGCCTCGCGGGCCGAACTCTTGGCCGGTTGCTGCTCTCGCAGCTGCAATGTCGTATATTGCACCTCCGTCGATTTCGACACCTCCTGTGCCGTCGTTGATCTGCCACCGAAAGCATCGAATATTTCTGCGTTAATTACGGCCCGGCCGTAAGTGGTAATCAACGGTCCTCTCTTTCTCTCTCTCTCTCTCTCTCTCTCTCTCTCTCTCTCTCGTCTCATCGGGAAATTAAAAGTACCAGGAGAAAAAGAAGTCTTGCATATATATGCTAATAGGATGCACAAAAAACGAATGTATATTTCAGCAATATAAACATCTTTAATATCGATTCACAAGTTGAGAGTTTAATTGAGTGAATTATTTTCTGAGACTTAATTATGAGAGAACTAATTGTATTTATTTTCTCTCAAATTGTGTCGTAGTTCTATATCGTAGACGCGAATGAAAACGAAATACTATAATAGAATTTTCCAATTTTTAATTTACACATTACTATTTTAATAACCAACATGTCGAATGTCAGAACGTAAAATTCAAACGATTTATTTGATATCTACACGGCAAACGTGTTGCGCGATCCAGGTAGCAGCAGGATGTCGATGGCGATCCACCACGATCCAAATTGACGATGACGCGCCGAGCACGACGGATAATTTCTGAGTGTCACGATAGATCGATTACTTATAATGCACCTGCATTCCACGATGTATCCCTCGTCTAATCTTTCTCCTAATCCGTGAAAAAGCCTAATTTCAACGGGCTATCGGCTGCGATCCGAAGGATTATTAGCATTAAAGTTTCGACAGACAGGTGTAGAACGACAGGTGGAAGATACCTTTCGAAAATTGAATCTAGCCCCTTCCTCCCACCCCCCAATGGATCACGCGAAATCGCCAGGCTTATTATACGAAAAGTGAATTAACTGCGGGAATAGTCGACTCTGACTATTCTAATCAAATAATTAACAATGTTGAGATTTTTAAATGTGACCGGTGAAAATATAGCGACTGACCGACACCCAAGACATTAAACCGTGCTAATCTATCTTATTTTGTCGGAGCGAAATCATGGGGCGTGGATTGCGGTCGCAATCGCGGACGGGTTTCATAGCCGCGGCGATTTCTTCTCCGCCACTTTATGATTTGCATCGGAGATACGTAACGTCCTTCGCACGCTCGCGAAGGGCTTTATCCCTTTCGTTTTAAAAACGTTCTCTTCTCAGGAAGAATCTATAACCGCCGTCTTCTCTCCTCGTCGTGGCCGAGTACCGAGGAGTCGAAGATTGTCCACTTGACAGTCGTTGGACAGCACTCGGAATACGCGACACTTAGCGGACGGAAGGAAGACTGAAAGGAAAAAGTGTGTGTGAAAGAGAGAGAGAGAGAGAGAGAGACAAAGAGAGATAGAATAGCGGAGAAAATGACTAGAAGAGAGACCGAGGGAAGGAACGAGAAAGGGAGTACGGTAGCTCGTGCATAGAAACGGGGCGGTTGCATGGAGCGGGCACAGAGTGTCGCGCATTTAGATAATGCGTATGTTCTCTCTCAGAGCTCTCTTGTGTCTCTCCCTTTTCCTCCCGTTCCCCTCCCCCTCGTCGTCCATATCCGTCCACCCGTCGTATCCCTATCTCTTTTCGCACTTCACCAGCGTTCGTCCGTAAAAGCTTGAAGCATGCATCCTTTTATCCTCTTGTAACTTTGGTGCCTTCGCGCTCTTTTCGTTATAACCGGCTATACGAAACGCGTACGGTAGTGACGCGCCGTAACGCCGCGCCATTAACAGGCCGTAATTGCGCGACGCCGAAACGCCGACGGCTGAAACTCGCAAGCTCGCCGTTACAGTATACGTATATCCGGCTTCCTTCCCCGACGAGAAAACGGCTCTTCTCTTCTCTCCCGCGATGCCGTTCCTCGCGTCCCGATATATACAGCGATGCCGACGAAAATAACCGCCAACAGTCGAACGTGATCATTGATGAAATTCAACAGGGTATCGTATATAAGTAGAATATAGATTAGGAAATTAATCTTTGTCAAGAAATAAGCGTCTTTTTTCTTTCCAGAAATACATCGTTTTCGAAATTCTTATTTCTTACGTCATCTTTGTTGTAAAGATTTATTATAAAAATTATCTACTTTTTTTTTATTAAACATTTTGCCATGCGTAACGTTGAGTAATTAATAGAATAAAGCAATAACCTTTTTTTTTTTGAAATTTTGTTGACTCTTAAAAGGCATTAATCTTTTAATTTTATTAATTTTATTAAATTCAATAAATGTTCGAAGTTGCGATTATTGATTCGATGCATGCTTGGTTACATGCTGGCTTTTTAAAAAAACATCTTAAAGATAATCGCATAGATAAAAATATTAGATTTTATTATAACAGAATTATCACACGAAGAATCACATTTGCATAAGAATCAAGAAACAGCAAATGCATTGGTATAATAAAAAAATAAGATATCTCAAAACCGATGCAATCCCGATAAATTTTTACGAAGAAAAATGCTTATTTTTTGACAGGAGAAACGCGATAGTACCTGTCTATATTTTACCTATATGGGACACTCTGCATAATATACGGCTATTAAAAATACCATATGATTATGCAGCTTTTTGCTCGCTTCTTATTTTATATAGCTTCTACCGATGAAGTGTCACGATCAACCTTTAGCCAAGTTTAGTTCTCCGCGCGAGTTGTCTTGAAGTTGGCCGTTTTGTTACTCTCGAAGGAGCAATTTCGGTGAACGGCACGATTTACGACGGGTAATTACCGATATAGCCGGTAGTCCCTATATTAGGGTCCGGCTTGTATATCAGTGTTGCGACTCGAACGCTTCGAGGCGCCTCGATAGTGCAACATTGTTGCCCCTCGTCACGGCCGGCCGTTCGTTTAGAATAATCGCTCTCCTCTCCGACAGCGGCGATTCCATTGTTAGACTCATGACGACTTGAGGTATGCACACTTTCGCCTATATATCTCGGCTCGTGGTCGGCACCGTTGATCATTTACTGTGGCTCGAAGTAGGTTAAACGTAGTTTATCATGAGATAACGCACATAGTTATTGAATATTGCGGTATAACTAGCTTTCTTGCATCTATATGAATTAATTTCTTTCTCGCATTTTGTTTTTTGTTTTCCACCGCATCCGTCGTTCGCCTCGGGATTGCATCTGACGTCAAGTGAAGTCCGAGCTTATTAATCTACCGGGAACGCACAAATCGCGGAATTGAATTACAAGTACGAGAGAGCAGTGCAATTACACGTGTTTCCATTATCGTGCCGGCCAGCGACGTCAAACAATACGAAAATCGAGTTTCGCCGTTGCACGGCGCAAACTTGAATGCCGACTGTATCCCCGCAAGTAGAGTACAACGCCTCGTCGTTGCCACGGCTGGCCGACTCGTGTCGTGGGCGTATTATTGTAGCTCCGGCTTCTGTTGGTTTGTTCGTATGTATACAGGAGTGACGACTGTCGGCGTCGCGGATACGCGAGATACGCGCGCGACAGCTTTCGTTGTCGTTGGGGACCGCGCGCGCGGGTACACACACTTTCACGTAATTGCATCTCGCTCGCCACACCCGGCTTTACCGTAGCCGCTCGAGTTCTCCCGACCTCGGCTCTACTTGCATAGAAAAACTTTTGCAATTCAATTGAAATGTAGTCAAATTCCCCAAAAGAATCGTGTATCTTGATTGGGAAATCTATGAAGATTCAGATCGGAAGTGCAATGTTGTAAAAACGGGTTTTTTTTTTCTCAAGATTCTTTTCCAATTTTTATTCGATATTATAACTAATTAGAATATTTAAAACGCTTTGTCGTAGAAATAGAAATTTACAATAGCAATTAGCATTAATACATATCTAATTTTCATTGAAACTCTAGATTAATCAAATAGAGTTAAGAATTAATTATTCTGAATTAAAACTATTCTGTAGAGATATAAAATTATATTTTAAGGTGATAAAAATAGATACTAACAATTTTTGTTTCAACGATTAGTGGTCGCATTTTGCATGCTATATATTCAGTTTGTGGCAGAAATTTAAACGCGAGAAAGTACGGTAAACAAAGAAACTATATCTTTATTTTTTATTCTATTGAGAGAATTCAACACTTGGTATAAAAATGCGGTTTTTTATTCGATTCCATAAAAGTATACCGAGCTTTTTAAATCTTGGGAAACATTTTTATATATACAATTCGCGATCGCCGGTGATGCGCGGAGGGTGATACGTACCTAATTTACTATTTATTAATTTTTTTTATATGTATTTATACAAGTCATTACTTAAAATTAGTTATTTAAATACTTATCAAATATGTTGAAATTATTACCTAAAAACGCAATACACACTTTTGTATGCTATCGCGTATTATTATCGGATATTTTCGCAATCAAGTTTTTTGCGATAGACTATAACTGTTTGTTTCCTTTAAAAAGGCGAGAAAAATATGTCAATATTACAGCTTTTTTGCATATTAGCCACGAATGTTTACTTTGCCGATCCGCAGCATCCGCTCAATTTCGCGGGACTACCTCCTCGTCATTTGTCGTCGACCTTGTCTAGGCACCTGCCTCGCGATTTCTCGTTGCGTAACACGGAAACTGGAGTGGCCAAGAAGGACAGGAGAGAGAACGAAGAGAAGCTGAGAGAGACAGGCAAGAGAGAGAAAGAGAAAGAGAAAGAGAAAAAGAGCTCCTCTTCTCTTGGTAGCCTCTCTACCTCTCTCAAGGCGAGTGTAGGTGTCTCGTTGTTTCCATGTGGGTATCGAGTCGACTCCGAGGACTATTATTTGGTCCGAGGGTCGAGGGATTCGCGTTACGAGCGAGAAAGAAGCGAGGAGGGGTCCCGTTAGCGAAGGGTCAAAACTCCTCCGCCCCTTTTCGGAGGATACCACGGCGTTCCTCCTACTTCTCCCCCTACGTACCCATCGTCGTCCTTGTCCGCGGTACGCGTGGAAGAAGGACCGGGCGAGAAGTCCGTGCTTTCTCATCTTGTTCTCGAAGGCGAAGGCTGAAGGCCCCAAGGCAGGTATAATATAACCTCTTCCCATCGCCTCGGTATCCCCCTCCTTCTCTTTCTCTCTCTCTCTCTCTCTCTCTCTCTCACTCTCCGAGGCTCTTTTCTCATTTTAGAGTCCGTCCTTCCTCCTCACACTTTGGCGCGTCTCCTCTTATTTCTCCCGTCTCCTCTCCCTCCCCGTGTCACCCCTCGGCTAGCCGAGAGGTTATTTATTACAGGTTTGGCGTTTATATTGGATTTACACAACTTAAATACCGAGCCCGACGCGCGCGGCATCAACATAAATATTGTATTTCCTGCGTCCACACACGCACACGAATTGCGCCTGGATCTGCGCCGAGCCAGTTTCACGACGCTTTTTCCCCGAATCCGCGATCGTAATCAGACCCCTCCGTCTCCCAGACCGGGCCCGGGCCCACCGGTCGCTAAAACGAACATACGACGTCTCTCGACGCTGCCTCGAGAGAGCTGACGCCTCTTTAAAATCAACTTCCGTCTTCCAGATAATATAAGAGCAATCTTTATCCGCATGATTATCAAGAGATATATCATTGAGACGTTTAGCACCGCCAAAAAGGTGGTCAAAAATCCAAAGAGAATGATATATTAGCAGATTATAAAAATCATTTCTCAAATAAAACGCAAAGGTCGCACAAGCATGCTAAATATCTATTCAAACTTGTATAATTTGCTTGAAATATGCATAACGAGATTTCTCTCTCTTCGTGCGCGTTCGAATATCCGCGTGTTCCTTAAAGGGCCGCCTCATAGTATATTCCACGAGGCGACTCGCGTGGCTGCAAGCCGCCGCGGGTCGGATCAGTTTTTGCGATAAGTGGTAACAACAACACCGCGCTGGGAGACGGAAGATGAAGAGGAGGAACAAGAAGAAGAAGAAGAAGAAGAAGACGAGGACGTAGACGAGAGGAGAGGAGAGATCGGTGAAGGGGAGATAGACCGCTTTCCTTACCGCGGCAACTACGCCGCGTGCCCGCGTTTAAGAGCAAAGCTGAGCCGCGTATATCGCAATCAGCTCGCCTCCTTATCTAGGCGACGGCGGCAAGAGCGTGTAGGCATTCATCATCCATCATCCGGTAGCGTGGAAAAGCGCCCGCGCGTTCTTGCGCTGCCGCACAAGCAGTGCCATTTTCGAGAAATCCTTATGAGAAACTTTCGCGGTTACTTAGAGACGCATAGTTGATTTTACGCACGTAATAAAAGAGAAAGAATGTATAACTTCTCTCTGTATCATTCTGTACCGCGCGCTTTCTCTCACTTGAATACTTTTGAATATGAGGCTGAAACGTTGCGTCTTTAAAGATTTAATTATAGACGTGTCGTACTTCTTGGAAACTTTTAATTTTTAATATTCAAAAGGTTATGACTGAATTAAGAAAAGGAGCGAAAGAGATTCGTAATACAGATGTCAGCTGATTTCATCGGCGACACTCTTTGTTTCGGCATAGAAATTCCTCAAGATTTTCCCACATATAATATAGATTTTGATTAGAATTGAATAGATTTAGAATGCTCATACAAATTTGTGTAAAATAGATATATCATACGATGATATCAATTAGAAACCCCAATTTTATCGGAAATACGGATTTTTGACCAAGAATTCAAATAGAAATGAGAGGATGAAAATTCGCATCTTTTTGGCAGATTAAGAAAATCATTAGGAACCATCGGTATATTTTTATGGAATGGGATAAAATATTTTTATCCACCTATTTTTTTATCAATCTCTATATCAATCTTATAAATAAATATTAATTTTTTATTTATCGTACTTTATTGCATTTAAATTTCCACTGGATATAAAATTTGTCAAGCGCGGCTATAAATTATAAAATAAAACTATTATTATTTATTCTTATTATTTTAAAATCTGATTCTATCTCCATAGAAAATTCAGAATATTCAACCGAGTTCTTGATTATATTTATCATGAATTTTGTATTTATCATGAATCCAGAGTTTCAGTAAAAATTAAATTGGCCAATATTAATTAAACCGTTGTAAACCTCTCCTCCAAAGCACATTTTAAATATTCAACTCAATTATAATGTTGAATGAAAATCGGAAAAGAATTTTGAGAAAATATTAGAGCAAGTAAATGAGAAACATGAGTCTTTTGGAAAATCTGTCTAAATTCCAATTAGATCCCAGAAAAATAGAGGTTGCGTCGAGGCTCTCGCGCACGCGGACCGCCTTCTCGATATGTCCGTCGCTCTCCGCGCAGGACATTATTCTCCCAATTTCCCGCGCCCACGCCTCGTCTCGGTCCGTCTCGGTTCGATTTGTCGGCGTCGAGAGGACTCGCGCGTTTACGTCCTCGAGTCGATTCTACGTTAAAGTCGAAGGCGCCGCGCGATAGAAAATGAATCGAGCGGAGAAATCGCGTGTCTGATATCGACGATTAAAAATAGGACCACGCGAGAGATGCACGTGAAACGACTCGCGGCATCTCGCTCGTTTTATATCGTCGACTCGATGAGCTATACAGTAAACCCGGGATTTATTTATCGAGACAGATAACACGGTTTCGTGTTTCGATAAACTGTTACGAAGTGGAGACGCCCACGTAGAAAATCGCGGTTGCACGCGTAAAGTTGACTCTGTTTAAGACGATGCGGACGTTCGCCAACCATTTGGCAAATACACGACATTGCACGAGTGCTGGGTATCTTCGCTTGGAGCAGGATGCGTACGGAAGGCCGACACGCGATTTCCGCGCACGAGTATCCTCTAACGTCCGTCGCAATTGGATTTTACGCGAAGTGACCAGCGGCGGCGGCGGCTTCGATGGAGAGAGGTGGAAGCGGTGCATCTGTCCATCTGACTGGGCGAATTGAATTAGGTGCGCGCTCGCGCGGCGAATCGAGTGAGAGAAAAAGACAGAGGTAGAGACGGATCCGCGAGGCGCATAACGGGCTGCACACGCCGCATAATACGTCCCTGCGTGCGAAGCTGCAGAGAAAGAGAAAGAGGG
>NW_021849528.1:292832-296291 GCF_003651465.1 Formica exsecta
AGAGAGAGATCGAACACAGTCGGCGATGATGCCGTGCGCACCCGACGCGGCAACATTGTAACCGAGAGAGGAGTATACGCGAGAGATACGGGAGATGTGCGGCGCGGAGAGAAGAAGAGGAATGGGAGAAAAGGAGAGACGGCGCCGGAGAGGAGAATAACGTATAGAGAAATATGGTTAGAGAGACCGCGAGGGGAGGAGAGGATGGTCAGGATCGAGAGAGAAAGAGCGAGAGAAGGATAATGGCCGAGAGAAAGAGAGAGAAGGAGGCGGAAGATAAGAGAGGGAACGTGCATCTGCACGTGTACGCGCGATTGTGTGTACACGTCTGTGTGAGTATAGTGGGTGTCGCCTCTGTTGCCGCCGACGTCGCTGCCGTTCCTCGTTACAGACGCGGTTGCTGGACGCCCTCCACGACCAGCCCTCACGACATGATCTATCAGCCTTGTCTACTACTATACGCTCTCTTTCTCTCCCATCTCTTTGTCTCTCTCACTTCCTTACCCCGGCGTGGCGTTCCTCTCTTTGTCTGCTTCTCTCCGGTTCTCCTCGATCCTCGATCGGCGATGCGCGCGTCTGCCCTGCGCTTCTCGTCCAGGGACGACCAAGTGCGTACGCGAATGCGTGCGCGAGCGAGCGAGCGAGCGCCGGCTGATTCGACGCTAGGGGGAACGGATCTCGCGAGAGAAGATTAATGAGGAGTCGCGTTAGTCTCGCTGAATTATTTCGCGCGATTCGCGTATCCATTTATGAGGGCTGCTCCCGGAGATTTTTGTCCCTCGGAATAGGACGTGCATTCGTTATTATACTCCGGGAGAGAAGATAAGAATATGAGATAGGATAAAAAAGACCTCTCGCTCCTTGTCTCCTTCTTTATGACATCAGTCACTTTCACCGCACCCTCGAACGAGTCGAATTGTAGAATCGACTCGCATAACGAAGAACCTTGATTCTCTTAGTCGTCTGTATTAAAATTTATATTAATGATGCAATTTATCTTTTATTTATCTTACGTTTGCATGTTGTCATATTATAACAAGACTATTAGAATTTATAACATTTGACAATTGTCACCATTGATGTAAGTTTTGGTATTAATTTATTTTTAGATAATTACACTACCATTTAGACTCTGATCAGCCTTTTCCGATCCGTAATTCGATTATATATTTAAGTCTGTTAATTTCCTCAAATTGGGATTCTCTTTCTTTCTCTTTCTCTTTTTTTTTTTTCTTTTATTATTAACAATCTGAAAGACTTTTCACATCTATGATTGACGCGACATATTTACTTCTGTGGCAATAATCTCGAAATCAAACTGGAACGAAATTGTACCGGCTTATATTTCCAAATCTACAAAATTTCCCCATAGATTGTGCGGTAAAGAAGAAACAATCGCGTCATATGATTCTTCGCTTTATAAACAGAGTCAAGTCGTATACGTCTGGTCCATTCGAACCGGGCTCGTAGAAACACGATCACGATCCTGCGTCGTTGCTCCCCCGCCGCCCTTCCTCGACCCTCCGTCCTTCTCCGTCACCCCTGCCTCCGTCTCCTTCCTCCACCGCCGTCTCCTTCGTCCCTGCGCCGAGAGAGCCGGTCCCCACCGGACGTGCCAGCCAGTGGCTCTCATCGCGAGAATGCGGCCGAGCTCTCTTCTCGAGTAGGAGAGGTGAAGCGTCATCGTCGTCGTCGTCGTCGTCGGCGTCGTCGTCGCAGCCGTCGTCGCGTGGCGGAGAGAGATCTCGAGACCACGAGGCTCTGCGCTCTCGTGTCACGTGCCGGCACGAACTCGTTAACTGCCCTAACGATCGGGATTCCACGTGGCCGCCGTCGTCGCCGCGTCGTGGTCTCGGCCGATAATTGGCAGCGGGTCGACGTGCCAAATCGCCGTTTTTTCGATATTATATGGGCGTGCCCTTCTCGCGACGCAACGCGTCTGTATCGAGAGGGCGGATTATCGATGCAAGACGTGCGAGGAAAACTTATTGCCCGGTAGCGATCAATCGATCGCAATGATTTCGGGAGGATCTTATCCCCCTTCCCCCCTGCCGGACCCCCGTTTTTTCATTTCGAGATCGATGTGTCGCCGACTCGCGAAGTGTGTCACACTTGCAAATCGCGTCATTTATATCGTTAGGAATATTTAAGCTTTGATTTACAATATAATGTCGAGTCGAAATTTTTCTCCTACTTTCGATCTCAACTTTTAATCTAACATATATCTTAATACTTTAAGTAATCTCAGATTATCTCTTCTTAGAAACTATTTAACCTATGGTCTTGTCGAAAGTTCCTTTTTCAAACCTCCAAGCTAGGAAACTATTCATTTACTGTCTCAAAGTACAAAGTATAGCTCAATTTTTATATAAATTAAATCTTTCGAAATTTGCGGAATCTATAAGCGTGAAAAGGCTGAGATTGAAAAAGAGAGCAAAATTTCGACTCATTGTCGGATAATGCATTCGCTTGATAAACACATATTTAATTATCATTTTATATCGTTCTTATTTCTTTTATATTTATAATTTATTCAATATGTAATACGCGTGTTCTGAAATTCCTCAATGACATTTGTTCTTTTGGACGAAATTCTTAGCGCGTCGTCGTACATTCTTAGACGCATGGGCACGTGAGCCCCACTCGGGAAGCGCACGTGCTTATCGCCTACGAATCTGACATGAGCGCCGGGCGTGTTGCATTATTGTCGTATCGTTTACGCGGCCTATGTGATTTTAAGAAATATCGATCGCAGCCAAAAGATATCGCGCTTGAAATTTCGCACGACGACACCCGACCACGATAACGTCGCATTATCTAATGTACACGGCAATCGCGTCGTCGACTGCCGTTATTGAACACGCCGCGAATATTATGCAGGACGCATAAATCTTGCAGCAGGCGAGGTAACACAGCGATGCAATGCACGCGTGCCTAAAGTCGCCGCTGCACCGAGCAAAATTCCTCGCGTGTTTCCTCGTTGCGTTCCGGCAAACGATCAAGCAAACTTGTAGTATTTTGAACGAGCAAAAGGGTATCTTATCGGACGCATTGTATAATCATTCTAAGGATTTATCGGAATTTGGCGTCACGTGAGCTTTGTGAATACGAACACGTGCGAGAATCCCGATCTAAACTCGGCTTGATACACGACATTCTGGAAGGGGAAGTGTAGAATGATACAGACTATATGGCGCAAACCTGCGTTAATTCTTAATGCTTAATCAGTGCATCTCATCGCGTGTCCTCCCTCTTTCAGCGCGGCCACTCATTCCGTCTCTCTCTCTCTCTCTCTCTCTCTCTCTCATTCACCCTTCCTGCATCATCGCGAGCTGCCAAGCATGCCTTGTAAATAGACAGAAATAACGCTTTTCCCGCCTATCTGGCATCAAAGACGCCGACGCGCCTCGCGAGATTGTTTTATATACTAAATTTATGAACAATATATATATATATATA
>NW_021849528.1:296463-324895 GCF_003651465.1 Formica exsecta
TATATATATATACACACACACACACGCACAGCCTTTCTCTAGTGTCGAGATCCACCTAGATTCTGGCACTTAGATTCTTCCCCCTTCCCTTATTTGGACTACCATGGTTTTTCTTTCTCTACCGCTTCTTAATCGTCTCCCTTGCGACAAACAGACGCACCTTTATAAACGGCAGGGATCCACGATAAGCGGCTCCACGTTGTCCTTATCAACCGTTGCTCCGGTCGACGCTCCATCTCGAGAGCAATTATCCTCCTCCTTCCCTTCCCCCCCACCTCTCGTTCTCGCGCATTTCTCTTTACGCGTGTCCCCAATTTGATTGCCGTGCTCCGTAATTATGGAGCTCCTGTCGCGCTTTAGTCGCTTTCACTGTCGTTATTGCATTAGTTCATATTGCGCCCTATATATATACATGTATATCAGCCGCAAACGAGCGCGCAGAAAGCACCGGTTACAACGTAGGTACAGCATATACTCTTACAGGACGCCCAAGTACTTCCTCCTCTCCTTTGTGACGATAACTTAGTTTTCATCGAATATCGGCGCCCGCGCGTTAGCGGATTTTCAGTCGCCGTTATCGGCGACGTTGTTTGACAAAAATAAAGTCTCTTATTTTGTCCCTATTAATTAGCGAAAAAGATAATTGAAGTAATATTTTCAAATCATTTGCACGTGTTTCGAAACGGCGGTAGCCTTGTGCGATACAAGGGGAATTGTAATGTTAGTTAGACGCACACTAATACGGAGAGGGATTCTCGTTCAATTATTTTATGTTATTCACATTAGGTGAATTAATTATTCGCCGCGGTCTCTTTCCCGTCGAAACGCAAATCGACCGGAAATGAAACTTCCTGCGCGGATCAATTCCCGAGCGCTGTGGTAATTTAAGGGATATATTCCTAAGGATAATTGCCGCGAGGCGGAAAAGCATCCGCGCTCGCTCTCTCGCAGTATATTTTGCTCGCGCGGCGTGATTTTTTGTCAGCAGCTGCCGCTACTGTTGCGCGCGATGTAACGAACGGCAATCGCGTTAAATCGTTACGCGCCGGCCGGCGGCGCGTTTCCGCGAAAGGACGTCGGCGCTGATTAACGATTCGATCAGCGACACCATTTGACCCGCACGCGTGCTCTCGCTCGCTCGCTTCGCCGAAACACTCATGAATTTTTATCCGCCAGAGAGGACGTAAACTGCTGTAGCTCTCGCCTCCTCTGAATTCACGCTCGAATCACGACGAAATCAATTTCGCGGCGTTAATTAGCATCGGCCGATATAACGCGCTCCGCTGCATCGGCTTTAATTGCCGCTCGCATAATTTTTCGAGCGCGGGTAAACGAATTCCACGGTAGCGAATCGTCTCTTTATTAAAAAAAAAAAAAAAAAATCCCCTGTATCGCGCCGTCCTAGATCGTCGCGCATTATGTATGTCTCCGTTTTTGGCGTGATTGAAAGTGTCGCTTGGATCCAACGACTAACCGTTTACTTTCTTTGGCAGAAATCAATGTAAGCGTACTCGGTTCACGTTAATCTCAGTCTCACGTTACGGAAGAGATCTTCGAGATGAAAATGAGATACTAAATTTTCGACGAAAAGCTATGGTTTTATCGAGATCGCGCTATGCTATACGATTTTCTCGATTCTGTCTGCGAATAGATACTACGACTCTCTGCGTACGCATATTTCATAATCGCTAGCGTATTTTACGATCACATCGATAAAGTGCCGTTTCGTGAAGAGCGTTTATTTACATAGTTAAGGCGCTAGTCGCTTATTTGGATGATCGATTCGTAAATACTATTTAATATAGCGCACAAATACGTTCATTTAGGATAGAAAGGAATACATTCGTGTCTTCCTTGTTCTCCCAAGTTTTTTTTTTTTTACAACGTTCTTAAATACTAAGCTAGAATTGGCACTATTTGAAAAGTTGTTCGTGAAAAGTCGATTTTAAAATCAGATTAATCGAATCACATCGCTCACTTTTAAAAATATTCCAAATCGAAAAGAATCCAAAAATTTAGAAAACAACGTTCGATATTTCGAAAATTTAGAATTTAAATTAACACAATAAATGTTTGCCATTTCTTTTTAATTTTAATTGACCTATTTTTTATTTGGGGTAACATATAACACTGTCAAGACGTTGCAACATTTTTAAAATCTTTTAAATTGTAAAATCTCGTTCCTGATAATCGGTCATTCTTACATTCGTACATCGAATGGTTCGTTAATAATTATAGATCGTACTAATAAAGCGGAGGTACTCGTATGGAAGTTGGCGTTCACCCTGTTTATCGATAGTTGGTCGTCGCGAAAGTAATGGATCGGTCGATCACACTTTTTTTTTTATCGTGTAATTACGTTTCGTAAGATAATTTAATTATAATTCGGTAATAGAAAGAATAGAAAAATCGTAATTTGGTGATAGAAAATGCTATCAAAAACGTATATAATCGCGCCGTCCTACGCCGTTGGCTTTTATCGAGGCTAACTGGCGTTTTGGCGCGTTTTATTATATTGTATAATGAGTCTTTGCACCTCATCTCTCTCTCTCTCTCTCTTTCTCTCTCCCCTTTTTCTCTCGTCACGTTGTGCCCCGCATTTTAAAGGGACGCTCTCCAGCATCAGCTCGTGAAGACGGGGAGAAGCAAGCGGTTCCCTCGTAATGACCGCGATAAAATATGACGCGTCTCACGCACTCGTCCCGACTCGTTCAGTTCGCGGACGTTATATATGATGTAGGTAATTTTTGCGAAGCCCATCTACGGATTCTGCCACGGATTTGATAATCGACTTTTCCTCAGAGCGCAATATTCGTAATCTTATTTATAATAAAAATTATAAGATATACAAGCACGTGTATGTAAGATTCAATCTCGCTTGTCTAACTCGCGCGAAAGTAACATGACAATTCGGAAAGAAGACGCGCACAGTGGACCCTTTTCTTTATCGGCGAACGAATTCGCGACCATTGTCCGTACGCAACGTTTCATTATTTCTGTGATTATCTGTATTCCCACGATTAATGTTCGTTTCTTCTTGTTTTCTGTTTCAGGTAAGTTGAGACTACCTTTAGCAACGCTGCAAATTCGCCTCCCGTGTGTTTTGGTAAATATAAGTCCCCGCACTCTTCTGAGATAAACAAGGTATTGTAATGAGAAAAAAAAATGTATCCTTCAGAATGCATCAATAAGTTTAAAAAAAAATTTAAGATATTTTAGATCTCTAATTTCTTCGGATGCATTTCGATCTTATGTTTCTATACCTATATTTTTCATAGCTATACAATTATTTGTGTGTTTCTTTTTTTTTTTACATGGTTTCATTGATTTGATCTGCATCTAAATATGCCATACGATCATAAGAAAAAATCTTGAAAAATTAGTACATTCGTATTTATAGATTTAGAATTGTTAAAATTTGCAAAAGATATAAATAGGAAAGAAGCCGTTTCTCTCTCTCCACTGGGTATTAAAAGGTATTAAAAGTATAACTAGGCGGTTCGCGGTGGATAATGCGGGGCCGGGGGGCCTTTGTCCGAGAGTCGATGGACTCTTACTTAGCCCCGACATCGGTTCACCGTGTCGTAATGGGAACGAGAGGCCACTAGAGCCGGTTGAAACGCGCGACGGCGCTCCCCGATGGGAAGGGTGCATTAGTCTAATCTGACGATCCACTCGTGGGCAGTGAGAAGTATCGCATTTTCGACCCCGAATGAAATCAATCGACATCACCTAAACCATCCTCGACGACGATGCGACGCGCAACGTCCGGCCGCGTGGGTGGTCTCGAGCGCGCGGTTTCCCCCATTCGGTCCGCGTGTGTAGCAGCCTGCGAGTGCAATCTCTATACCGCATTTACGAGCTTCTATCCGCTTCGCAGTGCATTCCAGCTGTTGGCTCGCTAGTTTACAGTTGAGTCTCGTCGATGAATCTCGCAAACTCCCGCGAGGACGAAATTCCCGCGGAACATTTCCGGAGACTCTCGGAAATTTTACTAACATTTGGGAGACGTTTGATATATTTCTCTCTGTGCATATATATGCATATTAATATCTCCTTTATTTATGCGTATTTCTTATATATATTTCGCTATTTGTATACAAGTTCGCCCTACACGTTTCGCTTGTTGCGTTCACTCGCACGATTCCCACCCGCATCCGTCGTTTCCGCTCATTCATTCGCCGCACAGATTTTCACGTGGTACCGCGAGCATTAGAGCATTAGAGCGGGGACCGTCCGTCCTAATCTGACTAAATCATCCTTCTCCCCCGTATCCGACCGACTGTGTGAGAAGTATCATGTTCACCCCAATGGGCGGTTAAACGGGCACAATAGGACTGCGATTCGTCGAGGGGGCGCTCGCCTAAGCCACAAGCAGAAATAATAACTCGTGTAATACTCGGCCGCGCGCGAGCCCACCCCATGTATTAAATAAATATATAACGTCCGCGTAATATAGCCGTTATGGAAGAGAGAGAGAGAGAGAGAGAGAAGCCTGGCCGGGCGCGGTCGACCCCGTTTGCACCCCATCAATTGCATGCGGTTGTCTATCGCCCCTCCCCCCTCCTACATCCTTTCAACCCCCCTCCCCCGCTTATATCCTAGCCGCAATATAAACCACTATCGCACGCGCGGCGGGGGCGGATCGTCGTCACGCAGCTGCCATACCTGTGTCTCGTTTAACGCCGAAATAGTGCCGGGCAAATAGTCACGTGCGCCGGCTCCAATTGGATTTGTTCCACCTGTTATGCGGCGTGTTGTAGAGTTATTGCTTCTCAAATATTCCACGAAGCTCGCTCTCTTACGACGGTCAACAACGGAAATGGATACCGCTGCGAGGCAGCCATAATTGTGGGAAGTCAGTGTAGGGACTAAAGAAATTTTCGATTCTTTTAAATTTTGTGAAGATTAGAGAGGATATTAATCGGTAGTAGAAATTTAGATCTTTTCGTTTTATTTTTTTAATTAAAAGAACTCTCAAATTTTCAGCTTTTCTCGTTGCTCTTTAGAGAACAGAAGCATCAAAACTTTCTTATCCAGACAATCTCCTCTTATTTATCGAAAAAATGATAGACGCGTAGATAAAATGATAGGGATAGAAAGAGAGGGGAGGACCCTCGTAGACAACTTTCGCTTTTCGTGTTTATTCAGGGCTATCACGAATTACACGTTGGCAAGATGTTCGCACCCCAAGTCATTGACTTCCACTTGATCTCGATCGGGTCTCAAAGAGAGAAAGAAAGAGAGAGAGAGAGAGAGAGAGAGAGAGAGAGAACGAAAAGTCACGCCAAAGTTAGGGCGGAAATCGTTGTATGTCAATGTTGGCCCATTCGTCGGCGGGCTACACATCGCGATTATCCGCCGCGATCCATGATCCATGATCCGTGAATGGGCGCCCCCGATAAACACGGTCGGGGTGTCAGACCGACTCGTTTTGCCAGGCCCCCTTCTTTCGAATATGAATATAATATCGCACCCCGCCACACTCTCTCTTTCTCTCTTTACGAAATGATTTATCAATTGAGCGCCGCCGACCCCGGGGTACTGGTGTTGAAATATTATAACATCATTCCCCACGGCTCACCCTAATATTATCCCCCCTAGTCGGCCGCCATTAACATAACAATGTCGACCTAATTGCGACCTAATCGGCGCCACAGGGCGAAACCCGGATAGGCGGTGCAATGTTGGATCCTCTCGTCGCTCTACATATCTCTCCCTTCCTCCTTTTTTTTTTCTTGTTTCTTCGTTCTCTCCCTCGATCTTGTCTCGATATGAAGATTATCCGATTGGACGGAATAATTCCGACGAGGCGATCTAATTATCGGCGCGAAAATCTCATTTGGCGTATAGCGCAATTTCAAATTTAAATTTCTAATTTCGCGCCTCTGCTCTCCGCGCGTTGCAGCGTTAAATTTAAACGCGCCCTTTCCTTAGTTGATCATTTTGCGCAAGACAACGGTACGACGAAAGTTTTAATAATCAATTTCCCGCGAGCGCATCCGATAGGCTTTGATAAAGCATGCGAAAGTTCGTTCTTGCTGTCGCATTCTCGCGACGTTTCTTACCTCGAACCGCGAGGAAGCACTCGCGCACTGAAATCCGCTCGGAGTAGAGAGCATCGGCACGAGTTTGCGGTCAGATCTAGCGAGACGGAGGATCCGCGCTGCGGATTTTTTCAACCTGCTGTCTCTCTTTCTCTCTACTTCCTTTACACTCATCTTCATTTGTTTCTCTTCCCGGGAGACCGCAATTCCAAATGCAATCTCCAGATATCGCAGCGTACTTAGTTTTTGCAATTCGCGTCGCCAATCGCGATTCCTCGCTGTTTTTCCCGTCCAGATGGCACACAATCACGCCGTATCGTCTTCTACAAGTTCCCACTTGTTTTTCCCACAATTTCTTGTACGATAGAATCACTTCTTTGAGATTGACGGAGTCAATCGGCGAAGGAGAAGGAGAAAGAAGGATCTGACCTCAAAAAAATTTCCATCGGATTGAAAATTATTCGTGACTCTGCGACAGTAGAATCATGTGGTGCGTGCGTGCCCCAAACCACATTGTACTGCGTGCCGTAAACGTCACTGTGCTCACGTGAAACAACGCACGCACGTGTGCATGTCTCATAAAACACCGGCGCCGCGCCGTTTCATTATCGCGTTATTATTTTCTCCCTTGATTAACAGTGCGCGCGAAACAACGTCGTGCCTTATTCTATTCCGCTATCGCGCCACGTCGCGATGCTTCTGACAGTTTTCATTAGAGACTATCCGTTTTTCTTCGTCATGTCTTCTAATTTATAGTTTACCGCGGTCTCATCAATAGCGAAGCACAAACAGCTCATCGCAAAAACTCGTTGAAAATGGTAAAGATGCATTAATACTTTGGACGTGTAATCTCTTTGCATCGAGTAATAAATGGGAATGTGACGACAGATCGTGAGAAGCAAGAAAAAGCTATTAAGAAAGACATTAAATAGAACAAACTTGGCTATTTCGCGCAGTAAATTTAACATAATGGAATCATGAGTAAAACTCGTATTATTTTCTCCCTTGATTAACAGTGCGCGCGAAACAACGTCGTGCCTTATTCTATTCCGCTATCGCGCCACGTCGCGATGCTTCTGACAGTTTTCATTAGAGACTATCCGTTTTTCTTCGTCATGTCTTCTAATTTATAGTTTACCGCGGTCTCATCAATAGCGAAGCACAAACAGCTCATCGCAAAAACTCGTTGAAAATGGTAAAGATGCATTAATACTTTGGACGTGTAATCTCTTTGCATCGAGTAATAAATGGGAATGTGACGACAGATCGTGAGAAGCAAGAAAAAGCTATTAAGAAAGACATTAAATAGAACAAACTTGGCTATTTCGCGCAGTAAATTTAACATAATGGAATCATGAGTAAAACTCGTTAAGAAACTGAATATTTCGTGTGAAGATGTCTGGCAGAAAACTTCCCATGATTAAATCAAGGAAATAACAAACTATATTAAACAGATTTTTAAAAATTGAGCTCAACAATTATACAAATTGACATTTTTTCACGTTTCTGCATCAAAAGTCACTATCTAAGATATATTATAGTAACAAACAAATCTTTTGACCGAAGAAATATTCGAATAAAAAATGATATTTATAATTCCTCTAATATTCCGAATAACTTTAGAAATTGATTAAACATAATATTTAAAATTGCCAAAAAATATTTATATCAATAATTTATTAAATTACACAGACAATTTTTCAAAGAGAACGATATAAATAATTATTGTTTCAGAAAACTTAATTGGTACAATATTAATATTGATATAATTATGATTGCTAATAATCAAGATAGAGATACAAACTTTAATGAAATAAATAAGAGAAAAAAAATATTTAGCTTGTTTCATTCTAAAAAAAATCACCGTCTTCTCCTTTTCCATAATTTATGTGCAAATATATCTCGTGATTTCGCACGATGTCTCCGGCAGCGAGTAGAGACAAAGCATCGTTGCGCTTTTAGCGTGATGAGAAGCGTGGTTCGCGCACAGACCGGATTCTCTTGGAAGGTGTGTCGCCTTCGAACACTTAATCATTTCTCTATGGCAACATCAGCAGCAGCAGCGACTATACGCACACGACGTTTTCACGTTAGGCAACATTTACGACGACGACGACCGACCGAGCGACCGAT
Organism: Formica exsecta; assembly: GCF_003651465.1. Taxonomy (NCBI): domain Eukaryota; kingdom Metazoa; phylum Arthropoda; class Insecta; order Hymenoptera; family Formicidae; genus Formica; species Formica exsecta. The sequence goes on from NW_021849528.1 coordinate 304,644, forward strand.
CGACCGATCTTAGAAACGAACAGAGATGGATAGAGGAAGAAAGAGGAGGAATAAAGATAAGCGAACGAAAAAGGGAGAGGTGGCGGCTACCGAGGGAGCACGTAGCGTTCGTATGATATGTTCCCGAGTAACGTATGCAGATAATGGATGTGGGGGAATACAGTCGGACGTATAAAGACCCCACGCAGGAGATATGACGGAATGGAGGCCATCTCTTCGCGCGTTCTCTCTCTCTCTCTCTCTCTCTATCTATCTATCTTTCTCTCTTACTTCTCGTCGTCCTAACCACCGCGCGTACATGGAGGCACGCTTCTTCCTCGCGCACTCGTGTTTATATATAGGAAGCAGAAGATCAAAGAGCGAACCTTCGCTTAGCTTAGCATCAACACCGCGCTCCGCGCGGTCCATCGTCCCCGAGATAGGTCGAGCGCTGCGGATGATGATGGTGGTGGTGATGGTGGCGGTCGTGGAATCGCCTGTATTCCGCGCAAAGGGGAAGGGAAGGAGAGTTACCGATATAAATGTTATGCCCGGAGAGGAAGGAAGGAAGGAGAGAGAGAGCCAGGCGGAGCAAATGGATGGCGGGACGATTGATCTAACGAGTCGCGCACATCCGTCGCAGAGAGAGAAAGAGAGAGAGAGAGAGAGAGATCTCGAAATTGAAACGAGCGTCGCGTTCTATTCGCTATCGGGGAAGAAATCACGTACGTAGGTATGGCGCGGTGTTTCTAATTTTCTACCGCGAGCACGCACACCGGAAACCGTGAGCTTCGACTCGCCTCCTCGATGGGGATAAGAGGGAGATCGGAAAACGAGGTGATCTCGCGCGAATTTGCGGTTGCGTCGTTATATACCTAGAGAAGTACGTGAGAAATGAGAGATTTTTCATCGAAGAACCGCGCGCGATGTGCGCAGTCTATTGCATCTTCATGCGCGATGATTTGCAAATTGGAAACGTCATATTTTTTTTGTTGTTGTTGAGATTTTGCGTCGATATCTCCGACGACTCGACGATCTCCGCGACTTCGCGTTTGATATCGATATGATGCTCGAATTCAATTCAATCTCGTCCCTAATTAGTACCAGATATCTATCGAATCGATAGATAATAGGATTGCGTTATCAGTGTGTGTACCATTATACCTCGTTGCCTGAGTACGAATACTTAGAAGCGCGGAGTGCCGATCCGAATTGCGAGATTAATTTATTAGCGGAAGCGATTTGCATTGTATTGTCAATGGGTTTGTATCGTAGATTGTGATATATCGACGGTGATTGCCGAGGATCATATAAATATGTGTCACAGAAATCTGTTCTCTATCAATCTGAAAGAAATAAAAGACATTTAATCATCCACGATGATCTCCCGCTTTTTTATCGGGTCTCGTCGGACGCGCAGTTAAATGAAATATAACGCGAGCGGGAAGGGTAGAGGGGGAAGGGTGAGGGGGAGGAGGAGGAGGAGGAGGAGGAGGAGAGGCCCCGCTAGACGAGACTACAACGAAACGTAATCGCGTTAACCTTCGAAAATAGAAACACCTCGCGCGTTCTCGGCTGAATAACCGGCCCAACGACATTACAGCGATCGCGCCTGTGATCAGAGGCGCGGCCTGTATCGCCGGGGCAATTAATGTAATCACGCTGAAAAATAACTCGATATCGAATTTGACGCGGCACAAAGAGAGCGCGAGAGAGGTGCGCGGCGGCAGCGGCGGCGATGGCGATGGCGGGCAACAGGGAGGAGGAGGAGGAGGTGGAGGAGGAGTTGAACGCGCGCGAACCACGAAATACGAAAAGTTCCATTGTGTTGATCGCATCGCATCGTGGCGGCGGCGGCGGCGGCGGTGGTGGCGGCGATGGGCCAGTAATTCGATATCGTTTAAACAATAGCGGTCAAATTTCGCGTTATACATTGTGCGTTATACATCGCGCGCTGGTTATTACTTTGTTTGTTTTTTTTTTTTGCTTTCTTTTTATTTTTTTTTTTTTTCACTTTAATTCCGCGACGTCACGCCGATGTGGAACGAGAGATTGGTATCGGCTTTTTGTTTATGTTGTCGAATCGAGTCGGATACCGATCGCATTGTTGTGAGTCGTGCGGGGTCCTGAGAGTTGCTAACAAAATCGCTTTTATGATTAATATTGTCGTCGCTGCAGTATAACTGGAAATACGGCATTTTCATCGCTATTAAACGCATTAGATTCTATTTGAATTATAATTACGGTGAAATTACGGGATAGGTGGTGATTTGAAATGAAGAGTTGAAATCTCCCTCGCACTACTAGCATTCGAGATTCTCTTAAATGGAATCAGTATATTATTACTGAAAAGCAGTGAATCACCATTTGGTTAGTCATTGATGGTCTCATATTCAGTTATAAATATAGCACTGCAAATCAATAAAATATCATTGAAAGAATCAGTTAGTGATAGTGACTGTTTCAATTGGTGATATTTTAAATTACATTTTATATTATATATGAAATAGATTTATAGCCAATATATTTTGTTAAAGAAATGTCTGATCAAGGGTTTTATATATTTTTTGTGTATTTATCACATCTGAAAAAATGTAATATTTATATAATTGTAAATTTGAATTCGCGCGTGCGTGTTTTATTTCAAATATGTATAGAGTTTGTAGAGATTTTTTCTTAAAAATATAGTAATTTAAAATTAATAGAAAAAGTTTTAAGTTATAAAAGCTACATCTTGTAATTATATACAATTTTTCTAATTTTTCAGTGAAAATTTATTGATCAGTGGGATATGAGACGGAGGAGCAAAGTATGAGGATTTTCGTTGAAGATCAGTGAAATTTTGTATCACTGCTTTAATCAGAGATATTTTCACTGATTCGGTTTAACAGAATAGCTCGCGTTGAATGACTATCGCTATCCTTGGCGTAACATTCGTTTACGAGCCCCTATACATACACACATTCATATATATAATATATACATATACATACATATAATCGAGATCGCAACGACGTGCTAATTACACGATGTTTCGTGTAACGAGATGCGGGTCCCGAGGGGGCAACCCTTTCTGAATTGGATAGCCAGACCGGGTCGGAAGGAGAAAGGCTAGTCGGACGGACGGCAGAGTTCCTGGTAGTCTCCCTTTTTCACCGATCGCTTAAATGATATCTTCTCTCATTCTTAACGTGTATTTTCTCCCCCTGATCGTTCTTCCGCGGCTAAAAATTTCACATTTTGAACCGGCGAAATCATAGGCCTGCGCGCGTTTACAGGACTCCAAAATGCACCGGCCAACGCAGGTCAATTCTCTCTCTTTCTCTCTCTTTACTCAGGCCCCATGTCTCTCTCTTCTCCCTCGTAGTCGTGTAATTTATTGCGAAAGAGAGACCTCTCTTCTCTTTTTCTATCTCTCAGCTACCTCCGCGCCACAAAACGCACAATTAATGCTCACCTGCATCACGATTACTTCTTGAAACCTGCCAAAACCGCCGTGGATATTTACCGATACAAGTCGATCCGAGATGAATTTTTTTTTCCATCGCTGCAAAGAAATATTTATTTTTTATTTACATTTATATAATATGCTTCATGGAATATTGTATCGGGCCCAGAGGACTCAAGTACCTCCTCATTAAATATACCTTAAAATTATACTTTCCAAGGGCATAATACCCTAATAGAAATTTGACGGTAACGTGAATCTTGGGAAAAAGGAAGCGTAATACAAATTAGGTGGAATTTGCATGGACGTGTCGATTAATGGGTCCCGCATCCTCGCGCCACGAAGAAGGAGGCGCGTCGGATCGGCGCGATTCTGCCTGAGGCTGACTGCTGTTTCTCGATGGTTCCGGACCCGTTTATACGGCCCTGGGCGCCCTCTTAGGGCCGACAAACAACCTGCTGCGGCGGGTGCTACCGCCGGTGATGGTGGTCGCGTATTACCCCTCTATTAATATCATAATATAAACATAACTCGCGTGTGCGAGAGTCGGCGAGAGCTAATAACGAGAGCAGCGTGAGCGAGAGAGGCGGCAGTAAACAGAGAGAGAGAGAGAGAGAGAGAGAAAAGAGAGATGCGCGTTATTCCACCGTAGAGTCTGTTCAGGGCCAGTAAGTTTTCTGGGGTCGCTTCGATGTTTCGATACCGCGAGGGGGAAGCTAGCGGCGGGAGGGGAGCAAGTGGCGCGTGATGAGCAGGGTGTGTTACACGGACATTATGCGAGATCCTGCCCTTCTCGCAACCCCGATCCTGCGCGCACCCTCTGCTCCATTCCCGTCGCACTAGGTTTTATACAACGACGAGAGAGAGAGAGATAACCCCTCGAAGAGAGAGAGTTACAACTATATATATATCGGGTAATCGTTCCAACCCCTACGCATACGGGCGTGTACGCACGGATCACCCGTATTGGTCGTCGACTTCCTGCTTCCGAGATGTTATGAAATTTTTTATCGGGACGATGATAGCTCTCTGGTTGAAACTTAGTTCTTTTTCAATAGACTGCATTTATATGTGTGTGTGAATGTGAAACACATCCACACTATACATCTTTAGTTTTTTGCCTTGTCTCATATGTCAATGATACTAATATTTACATGTCCACGCAATCGCAAATATATTTTATCCTATATATTATAAGCCTTAAGAGGACTTTGTTTTTAACCACAGCTAAAGTTCTTTTTTTTTTTTAAGACAAGCGTCAGCGGAGCGAAACGAAAGAACGTATCGCTGGCTTTCGTGTCGAGACGTATCATTATTGAATTAGCTACTATTACCCTGCCCGAAGTGGTAGTTAGCTCGATTTATCGGGACGATGATAGCTCTCTGGTTGAAACTTAGTTCTTTTTCAATAGACTGTGCATTTGTATGTGTGTGTGAATGTGAAACACATCCACACTATACATCTTTAGTTTTTTGCCTTGTCTCATATGTCAATGATACTAATATTTACATGTCCACACAATCGCAAACAATATTTGATCCTATATATTATAAGCCTTAAGAGGACTTTGTTTTTAACCACAGCTAAAGTTCTTTTTTTTTTAAGACAAGCGTCAGCGGAGCGAAACGAAAGAACGTATCGCTGGCTTTCGTGTCGAGACGTATCATTATTGAATTAGCTACTATTACCCTGCCCGAAGTGGTAGTTAGCTCGATAATATTAATGTCAGCATCAGCACGTAGGGTCACATTTAGCAAGGGCACATTAGCGCACGATAATTATCGTCGTTGGCGATAATTTTACGTCGAAGAGACCGGAGAGATGGTGTCTTCTCCTCCCTCTTGCCTCCTGCGCTGTGGCTTCTTGAAACGATAATTTCCGTACGACATTCGTACGTCATCTTCACGGTAGATACATGAGCGCGATCGTTCACGGGAAACGCCACACTATACATCTTTAGTTTTTTGCCTTGTCTCATATGTCAATGATACTAATATTTACATGTCCACGCAATCGCAAATATATTTTATCCTATATATTATAAGCCTTAAGAGGACTTTGTTTTTAACCACAGCTAAAGTTCTTTTTTTTTTTTAAGACAAGCGTCAGCGGAGCGAAACGAAAGAACGTATCGCTGGCTTTCGTGTCGAGACGTATCATTATTGAATTAGCTACTATTACCCTGCCCGAAGTGGTAGTTAGCTCGATAATATTAATGTCAGCATCAGCACGTAGGGTCACATTTAGCAAGGGCACATTAGCGCACGATAATTATCGTCGTTGGCGATAATTTTACGTCGAAGAGACCGGAGAGATGGTGTCTTCTCCTCCCTCTTGCCTCCTGCGCTGTGGCTTCTTGAAACGATAATTTCCGTACGACATTCGTACGTCATCTTCACGGTAGATACATGAGCGCGATCGTTCACGGGAAACGCTATTACGTATAATAATTCGTTTAGCAGATACGAGGATTAGCAATTTTTCGTATCACGCGACGAGAGGAAGCAACGAGAGAGCGAGCTTTTTGCGAAGACGATTAATAAACGATTCTTATTTTAAAGAAAAAAGAACATTATTAATCTCGCGCGCACGCGCGTGATATAAATACAGGTAAAATTATGCTGCGAGATATCGTGCCTCTCTTCGGCTGAGACGAGAGCGTTAACATAATTACGGTATGCATCGCGAATGCGCGCGCGAACTCGCCCTCCGCCTGCTTTTTATTCATTATTACTCTCATCCGAGCTCATACGCGAGATGCGAGATATCTCTTCCGGCGAGAAAACGCGCGAACGAAACGCGCCCGTTCTCTCGCAACGCAACCGCGCCCCGCAATTTAGCACGTGCGCGCCGAAGGTACACGTGCGCACGCGTGTGTGCGCGTCCTCGTGCACGATGCAGCATCGGGCTTTCCTGCGTTCGCCGCGATTCACTTGCGCGCGCGTATGCGTTGCACCGAGCCGCGTACAGACCGGCTCGAAATTACGCGGCTTTCGCAGCACGTGCGCGATACGAGAGACGCCGCGCGCGCGCGCGCGCGTGTGTGCGTGAGAACGTGTGTGCGCAACGCGCCGTGATTGCGTTCCACGGTCGTTGCCTTGAATTCTATATCTCGAGGAAGAGATTTGATGGAAACGAAATATCGCGCATATATATTTTTTTCACATCCTTTATCTGTAACGCTGTTTAAAGTTTGCCTGTTTAAGCGTGCTCTTATTTAAATCTTGAATTTGCGAGTCTTTTATATATTCGAGTAATCTTTCGATCATCGTGGCGAAAGGAAATTGTACGGTATTTTCACACACGCTCTTCGATCCGTCATGGTTTATTCCGGGAAAAAACGGGAGATTTTTTTTTTTTTCCACAGCTGTTCGATACGGAGATGCTCCGGATGATGTATATTACGGGCTATTTGCAACAGGCAGTCATTCGGGAGTCACCCGTTATATGAGCTCGCGCGCGATGGTACACTCGACTGTAGCACGCACTCCACGCACGCAGAGGGGTTGAGAGGGGTCGCATACGTTGCGGTATGGATTAGTTAGGCGGACGCAATAATTTCGCCGGCACAGCCACGGGCAATGTTCTCTCTTTCTCTCTCTCGCATCCTCCATTTCGCGCCGCTCTCTCTTCCGGTCTCTTCTCTCTCGGTGATTTTAGGTGCGATCTGCATCATTCCCCTTTTCCCGATGACAGCGTTGTTGAAATTTTAAAATGTAATGTAATTCATTATTTTCAGTACGCTACTCTACGCTTTCTAGTTACATTTTTTTTCTCTCATCTCGTTATTTTTACTCCCGTCTATTACAAGGGATGTTTAATAAGTATATCCTCGTCTCTCTCTTTCTTTTACGCGATACGTATTCTAACAAACGCGAATGTTCAACACCCGTGAAAATATCGATGCACACACAGCGGCCGCGACGATTTCGCGCACTTCCGTCGCGCGAGCTCGACCAGTTCGACTAATTATCGCCGGGGGTGCGTCCATAATTGTCTATGGATGAACGCTCAAGGACAGCAGTCACCGCTCTCGAATTAAAAAAAGAAAAGAGGGAGCCATAATTAGACGGGCTTTCTCGGAATTCGAGCGAACGCGATTTTATGACGAACGCTCTAACGAGGAGCTCCGGATTTTACGGCAAACGTGGTGTTAGCGACACTGCGGGATTTCGGGAAATGGCGCGATAAAATTACCGCCCGTTGGATATAAATTTCACGAGATAACACGCGGCGACACGCGTTTATATCCATGAGCGCCGTTATATACAAATAGCCCAGGCACTCTCTTATCGCGCGCGTTTGGCGCTAAACTTCTCTCCTTCCTCTTCCCTCGGTTTAGGAACATTCCTCGATGCCCGAGCATCGAGTCTCGCGTTGGCCAAAAATAAAAGTTCTCGGTTACAAGTCCTAGTATCCGTGGCAGCTGCGAGCGTTCAACACGAGCTTGGACTTCCGCCCGATAATTTTTATTCGCTCGGATAAAGCGCGAGAAGAATGAGGGAATTTTCACTTTGTTCGTTGAAAATATTTGTCTATTTTTATTCTCTAAATGCTTTTATTATTTACATTATTAATTTTATAAAAAATATGTAATTTTTTTACTGTTTGATATGCAACAATTTTCTATAATGATATAATGTTGATATATCTTCAAGTTGTAATTCTTTCATTTAATAATATTAATTTGAGAGAATTTATATATATATAATTAGATATTATTTTATTATTTGCGGTATTGGATACTCGGTCTCGATACTTTGTCTCGATCGCAGAACCGGCAGAAAGCAACGCAGTACTGCGACGAGAGAGAGGGAGAGAGAAAGAGACGAACGACAACGAGACTAAGCGATCGGGGGAGAACCCCTGGCCACCCTTATTAAGATTCCAGCTGTGGAATTCTACCTGCGCCGAGAGCTCGCTACTGGTCTTAAGTAAATAAAACACGACCGGAGCCACGTCGCCTCCGCAACCGACGCACGGCTCCGCTCGTCGAGACTCTCCTCTACCGGGCTCGACGCTCAGGTTCTCTTCGTTCTGTCGGCCTGGTTTGTCGCTGCCGCTTCCTGTCGCTCGCTCGGGAGCCCTCGGGGCCCTGCGTTCGCCGTGCCCTGCCCTGTCCTGCCTTGCCCGCGATGCTCGCCTCTGCTCGCCTCCGCGTTCTTCCCTCCCTCTGTCTCTCTTTCTCTCGAACCCGTCGAGCCGACCCGTCCGCGTCTCGTTTTCTCGTCCATTATTACGGCTGCTTTGCCTACGCCTTGCTCGCTCTCATCTCGATCTCCCCCTCTCTCTCTTTCTTCTCTTTCTCTCTGCGTAAGCACATCGTCGTGAGGGAATTCAGGACCATGCTCTCCCGATCGGAGCGTCAAGGACGCGTCCCGGTCTCTGTTGCAATATCAGTCTCTCAGAGATACTACATGTTCTCTAACGGAGATTTTTTTTTTTGTTGTTTTTTGTAAAAAGCGCAGAAATTTTAAACGCGTGTGTTGCGGATGATTTAACGTAATATTCGGGAATGTATTAGAGAGATCGATCGCGCGCGTCGTTATAGACAAATATTGCGGACGCACGTATAATTTTCAGCTTCGTTGCGGTCGCGGCCCGTTAAAACGTACAACGGGCTCCGTTAAATCTCCACTATCGTGTCCACGAAACCGCGACAAAGCGTCGACCGTGAATATTGGATATATCCGTGATGTATTGAAAAATAAAGGGCGCGCAAGCTGTGATTATTCTTCCGTTTTTAATAGTCGCCGCGTTTATCTGGAATGCGAAACATATTTTACACTCCTTATTAATTATTTATCATATATATGAACCTCTTTATCAAAACACAGCATATATTGTTATCGATTCTGTCCGAGAAAGAATCTCGAATATACGGGATACACGTGCACGTACAGTCGGGTTTTGTATCAATTGATGAATTATTATTGACAGCCACGTCGCACGAGAGTACTCGAAAACTCGACGAGTTAAAACCGGCGTTTTCTCGCCATCACGATTGTTCGACAAGGAGCATCCGGTCGATGCCGCGCGCATCGCGACACGTGTCGTGGCCTCGTCCGCGACCATATCGGGCAGCTTTCTATCGAGCAAATCCCCACGTTCGTCGTTCCCTCGAGGATCGGCAGAAACCGAGCCCTTCGTCGGAATCGTACGACGAATTCCTTTGCGAGAAACGACATTCACGTAGTTAACAAAAACAAAGAGAAAATGAGTGCATTTATATACAAAATATACATTTATACGAAAAGATACAAATTCTCGTGTAAAAAAGAATATATATATATAAAAGAATGAAGGATAGAAAAGAGAAGAAACACAGAATCTTTGCAGGAAGACGAAAGTATTCTGGGTTTCACAATACGGTACAATCCTGTCCATCGTTTTTCACTCTTCTAAATAGCCGGAATCTCCAGACTCTCCGGTCCTCTCGTATTCTTACGTATACGAATCTCTGAGCGAGATGATGACATACATCCGCGGGGCTTGTTACTCGTCACGCTTACGTGTTGGATGCCATCGCGGATGCCTATCCACCGTTCCACGGAACGTTTTTAATATTCCCCCGGGCCGCTTCGCGTGGCTGTCATCATCGCGCTTGCCACAACGGTTTCTCGATTCTCGGCGAAATGGTTGGGCAAAGAAAAAAGGGGCGACACGTTTCTCCGTACACAATGCGCCAGTCCCCGACGGTGATGACGACACTGTCGCGTCCTCGACGTGCGGTCGTCGCAGTTACATACTTGTCGGAGGGGGATCGCCTCGAGTTGTGGCAGCCGGTCGCCGATGCATCTCGCAGGAGAGACTTTCTCGCTCGAGGCGATCACCACACGCGTGTCGTTCGTACGCGTTTTCGCACAGTGGAGGGAGGGGAGAGAGATACCGGGATGGATAAAGAGAAGACTTCCGGGCATAATCCGGAGCGTCGCGAAGAGAGGCGCCAGAACAAATCAAGCTCTTTCATTGTTCCCAGCCCTGGAGGCACGCCGTCCCTCTTTCTTCTATCGTTTTCTTCTTCCTTTTTTCCTTTCGTCTTCGCTGACGATTGAAAGCAACGCCCAAACAGGCGTCCGCTGCAATCGAGAGGTTTATCCAAAAAAGGATATATGAAGAAAGATACGAAATGTGTTAATTATACAGCGTGTTCAAAAGGGGACCAAATTGATATAGGCTGTTAAGATGCGGAAGGGAGAAATATCGAAAAGAAAAGTATAAAAAAATTAATATAAAATCACATATATCTGAAAAGATACTTTATTCGAAGTTATAAAAAATCAAGATTCAAAAGCAAAACTGTTTTTATTGATAATTTTTAGCTCGAATGAATATAATTGTGTTATATATATTTGTACTTATATATATACACATTTTGAAATTCCACCTGTTTCTTTAAGCTGCAAAAAAGAAATACAATATTTTTATCAGAAATATCAGAGATCCTAATTTAATTTTTTTCCAAAGTAAGTCTACGACGACGCGTGGAAAATATGCAGCAACGGAAAGGACCTCGGCAAGCCGAGGAACGGCAGGGTTTCGAAAACGGAACACGCATTGTATTCCGAGAGCAGCGGAGGTTAGCGGAGAGAGAGAGAGAGGAGGGAGGAAAGGCCGGTCCTTAAAGGCCCGGGCTTCTAGGAACTCCGACGGTGCATTCGGTCTCGAAACCACCGCGCACGAGTGGAAGTTGTTCACTTGGAGGCCACGACTGGCCGGTGTGTGTGCTACCACATGGGGTTTGCAGTTACCACGAAATATCTGAAGCCACATCGCGCAGTCCGTATCGCGTTTCTCGTTTCCCCGGAGTTCCTTCGTCTCAGAAAATGTCGCTTCTCCTCTCCTCGGCCTCTCCAATACGGTCAGACTGTTGTTCGCTCGTTACGACCATCGAAATGCATACGTTTCTTTATTGAATTAATTTCTAGCATCGACGCTCGCGAGTATTATAATTTTTTTAACGCAGAATATCGCGAATATAATTTTTACTGAAAAAAAAAATTGGATGAGTCTTTTCCATTGAAAATATCAGCGTGACAGATTTTTTTTCAAAAATTTCGTTTCGATCCGACTATCTGGCGCGCAATCGATTTGTTTTACAACAGTTGTGCTTTATTAATAAGCTGTGCGACGAGGAGACGAAAATACCGACGAAATAACTGTAATCTACAATCAACGCGAATGGTAAACCGTGCAATTATGAATTAAGGATGAATCGGAGGAAAATCCGGGCGTAATCCAAGGATGTGGGATAAGAAGTCGTTCCGGACAGGGTGAAGAAAGATCGCTGATTTTTATTGTCTGGCCCCCGCGTGTGCACGCGACATCGATCGAAACGCGAGAGAGCGAGGTGAAGCTGATTGGCATCATCTTGCTCAGCTTCGCTACGTGCTCTGTAATAAATCCCTGAAAATTCTTCGTGTCTTCTCCTTATGCTGTCATCTGCCTCGTACGCCCCCATTACGGAGCATGCGAAGAAAATTCTCGTGGAATCATCTTGCTTTCAAATGAAAAAACACGTTCCTTGACGAATATTAGGATGGTATTTTAATAAAATTATGATAAATGATTATCATAATAGCTGAGATAGTTTCGACACGTGGAAAATCTCGACACTTTTATAATTTTTTATTTTCATATGACGATATTTTTATTTTTTACTTAGAAAGAAATATATTTAAAAATATATATATTATGTGTATTAGCATTACACGAAATATGCGAAATTCCTCGATGTAGTAAAAAGAAAGCAGTATTTACTTTTAGGAGTGTCAAGCAAATTATCAGTTTACTTTTAAATATTCATGTTTTATGATCTGCATTTTTTCCTAAATGTAAAAAAAGAATGAATCTCTATTTAAATTTACAAAACGTTAAAGTAACTAGTTTAGAATGATTATTTTTAAGTTAGGATATCGAGTTGTTTCTAAATTATCTGATATGAAACTCTCTCGACTTTTTTCCTCGCCCCATCATAGATTATGTTTTCTATACATTAAACAGTTCTAGAAGCTTCTCTCTTACCGGCGCGATATAGGTTTACTTCCATCGACGCGATATGACCCCATTTTCCGCAGTATTACACGGGAACTTGCGGTAGGGTAGCGCTACACGTTGGTTGATGTGTACTCAAACGAGAGCGCCGCGCTCGGCGAGCGAGCCGGATGGCTGGTTTAGAGGAAACGAGTAGAAGAAGAAGACGAGGACGCGCGCATAACGATGAAGAAGAAGGGTTGGCAGGTCGTTGAACATAAAAGTGGCCACGGTACAAGAGAGAGAGCGAGAGCGAGTCACGTGTGTACCCGCGCGCGCATCGAGACGGATCGACAGGAAAACGTCGATCTGCTGCGCGGCGTGTTACTTACCGGCGGTAACAGAAGCAGAGAGAAGAGACGCGGCAAGCGCTTCTGCATTAGCAGCTAGCTAGCTAGCTAGCTAGCTAGACGAGTTGATTGGTTCGCCACTTGGTTGTCTCCTTCTATACCGCTCAGTCCCCCCTCTCTCTCTCTCTCTCTCTCTCTCTCTCTCTCACTCTTCTCATTTTCTTTCTCTCTCGCTCTCTCTTCTCTCCGTCGTTTCATCACGGTCGCGTTGCGCGCCTTCTCGCGAGCCTCACGACTCCCCCTCCGGGGCTGCGCCACCAGTAATTGCTTCCTTTGAGTAGCTCCGGAGGTGTAATTTAGTCCCCGACCAACAACCTTAACTAATTAACACACCGAGCAGCGAGCGAGTAAGTGAACGAACGAGTGACGGAGAACGAGCCGCGACGGCTTGACTGACGGACTGGCTGGTTGACTGGCGGACTGGGTGGCTGACTGACTGGCTGGCTCCTTCCTCATCGTATGCTCTCGCCTTTCCTCTCTGTGCCTCTCTCCACCTCCTATCTTCGTTTAACTCGCGCGTCGATGATCGAACTCGAACGAGTCGACCGCCGCGGGGCGTCGACTCCCTTCTCATCTCGTCGAGGCGCCTCGGGCCCGACTATTCACCACCTCCTCTGCAGCTCTCGTCACACGTGACCTTGCGTGTCCGTACGCTCGCGGTAATTCAAGTACTCGAGGAAGCTGATCTCTCTGCCAGTTTCGATCTAATCACTCTCGGGACAAGCCGGCAATTAACCGCCGACCAATATTCGCGAGCCTTCGCGATTTCTCTTCTTCTGCATCGTGATCTGCAGCGCGAGATGGATGCTGCGACCGCGAGCGAGCGAGCGAGCGAACGATTGTTATTGATCGTCTCGCGCACGCATCTTCTCAAAACGCTGTTTGGTTTTACACGTGTCCATGTAGCATCGATTCTCGATAAACAAGGTACGGAGGTGTAGTGCGCTTCAGCGATGTCACGCTACTTTATTCACCGGACGTTGCTGTCAACGTCCATTTAGGTTCCCCGTGCCCTCGCTTACTTCGCTCTCGTTACGAACGAGAGCCCGATCGAACAGCCGGGCGTTCGAGATTGCTCCGTTCGAGACCGTTTCTCTCGCCGGTTAACGAGCGCTCCGTTCTGGACCCACCTGTCGGGTAGGCCCTTCTTAAGGCTCTCTTGTGTCGCTCCCTGTCCCCCACTGTGTTCCACGTCGTCCACTGTCGCGATTACTCTAGAAAACGCGGAGGCGTTTGACCCGACGTTGAGAAGAAGGTGCGGAAAGAGAACGACTGAGACGAACGGGGGAGAAGGCGAGAAGCGAGAAAAGCATCACTTCTCTCCTTCTCCCTCTTTCCTCTTCTCTCTCTTTCTCTATCTCTGGATACCTTTCTCGCGAAGTAGAAGGAATACTCTCGAGATGCGCAACGATGCTCGTATTTAACACCTGATTAAAGCGGGAGGGAGAAGAGGGGCAGTGAGCGAGCGTTGGCGTGACCAAAGCGATTGCTGCTGCGAGATGAGGGCCCTCTCTTCCCCCGCGCTACACTCGTCTCACACCTCGGTCGTCCCATTCTCGCCATCGGACCCCTCTTCACGGTTTGAGGACATAAGGTGGCCCGGTCGGTTCTTCGTCACACACGTGTGTGTGTGTGTCTGTGTATATGTGCATACTCGCGGTGCCCTCGGATGAGACGAACGGGACGAGGGGATGCGGAGAGGTGGCGGCGGGAACGGGCCCCGAGCGACAGCGTAATCACCTGGACGAACTACCACACACACTACCGCGCGCGCAGTGGCGTAGCCCCGGAACGAGAAAGAGGGAAAGAGAGGCGTGTGTCACACGAAAATTGCGGGCCGTTCGGGCCACGATTTACGACGGGCTCCGGGAATTTTGTTAGCGTCCAAGAGAACGATACGAAGGAAGGAGGGAGAAAGAGGTAACGGACGAGCCGGTCGCGAAGCGCGTGATTCACATGTAAATTGGACACGTCGATCGTCGAGGATCGCGCTTGTGGGCCTCGTTGTGGTATGGCATCGATGCCACGTGGATCGCGTTTCCCTACGAAGGCCCCGCGTGATCGGGCCCGTCGTCCTTTATCGCCTTATTTTGCTTCTTTACCTTGCAAAATGCGCAAACGCGCGCGATTTCTATCCTTCTTTATTTATTTATTTTTTTTTTTTAAATTAACATCTTCGTCTACAGTATAGAACTCGCATAACGACGGCATGATTTTTAAAGTGTAAAGGCAGGAAAGAAGATATTTAAACATTTTTTCCGCACATGAAAATATAATTAAGAAAGTTTAAAGTTGAAATATCGCGCTTTTTTTTTTAAGATCGTAAATTTTGCTTTGCTCTCACATACATGTATTGCGATGACGCGCGAGGACGTGTAAAGCTTGCCTTGGCGTTTAACGCATGTTAACGAGATCGTCATCGTCGTCCGCAAGATTTCCGCAAGATTTCCGATTACGGAACGGAACTATGACGCGAATAAAGTGGCGAACCGTTCGTACGCGGGGAATTCCATTTCCCTCTCTTTCGCCTGCTTCTGCGTGTAGCCGCACCCGTTTGGTTCCAGGATCCTTTGAAAATGTAATATTCCCTCGTTAATTTCTCGCCGCGAAGGAAGCGAGAAAAGCGTCGCAGGAAAAATGCGTGAAATAAATGTCGGGACGCGGCGTCAAAGGTGCGCGGAAATTCGTTTGCTTTCAAGTTTTAATTTTTGACGCCGACTTTATCAAGAAGGCAACCTCGTTAATGTCGCGCCGTCTTGTTTCTTGGCCGATTCTCTCGTCTCTTTTCACGCCCACGACTAAAATGTAACGTTGCTTTATTGCCAGTTGTTGTTATTTCATTGTCATTACCCAGAATTATCAACACATATATACATACATACATATATATATATATATATATAATTTTTTGTAACGTTTTTTTAAGAGATTGTGTGGATGGCTGTGGATCTCGTATCAGCATAACTCGCCGGCCCTCTTAGTTCGTGCTCTTGTATCTCGGTAAAGGAGTGGCGACAGCATCTTGAGAAAGAGAGGCACCTTGTATAACTCAATTATATTATTTATATAGCGCGTTCCATCCCCTCAGGCAGGATATTCGTTGAATATTCATGGACGCGCGACGCTCTCGCGCCTCGCAAACGTCATTGTTCCGCACCGGGATGATTATAGAGGCCCGGATCGATGCGGATCGTGATGAGCTCTTTCTCTTTCTCTCTCTCTCTCTCTCTCTCTCTCTCTCTCGCTGTGCAGACCTTTCTCTCGTCCCGAGACAATGACTGTGGACGCAAAGAAGAGGCGCGATCGCGCGTCGCGATCTCCATTTCATGACGCGGACCGACGAGGCGCGGCTGTTTTCTCTTTCTCTTTCCTTTTCTCGATTACTCGAAGAAGCATCGGCCGGTTCGAAATCACGATGAAACAATACTTCGCGCGAGATCTCGCTCTTCGTCGATTATCGATAGCGAGTAACGTGCTTCTGTTACTTTTGAAATTCGGTAAATTAAAATTTCGAATTACTAAATAACGAATAGAGAGACAATAGGTGAGGAGCAGAAGTTACAATCGCGTGCCATACAAACTGTTCGGATAATAGTTGTGAGTTTTTATGATTCCCACAATTGTAAACGAACGTAGAAAAGAGATCCATAAGATCTACTGTAGTAACGTTTGTCGAGATCTTTTAATGCCTCGATGCTTGTTAGGCGAGGAACATGGCCTGGAATTTTCGTTGTAATCAAGGTTGCGGCCCATTACGCAGACCCTCCTAGTGTGTAAATTTTCCTACCATTCCGTCACGCGTTACAATGGGTCACGTGAACAGCAGTGACGTCATGCTCGTCACGCCCATACGGAGGGCACCGAGAGAAACGCTGAGGGGACGCCGTGCGTGGCCTTGAATCGACACCTTGCTGGATCGCTGCCAATCCTGCTCGCGAGCACGACGACGGATGCTGCACACAGCGCACAGAAAGAGAAAGACGTTTATGGGGAAGGAAAAATGTAACGTGCGATAGCGATCATCTGGCGCGATGTGATTTTGAAATATTGTCTCATGTGATTCGAGAAAAATACAGTGAATGGTGTGATAGCGCTATATATTTTTAAATGACATAAAATTTACAGCCATTACCCGTCTCTCTCTATGTTGTCGGTCTGCATGCCTCGCCTTGTTCCAGTGTGTTTGCTAGTTACAGACTACAATGCGCGCAATCAGTGCGGTATGTAGAGCGATACATGCAGTGTACGCGCAATTAGTCGGACGCGATGACTGGTCACCCGATTATTATAGGAATCAACGACTGAGCTGACGTAATTAAATTTCTTTTCTCGGGTTCACCGGGCGTCGATGCCCCCCGATGCGTACACCAATGGGCCCCGGACTCAGCCCCTTGTTCACCGCATTAACAGGCATGACTTGAAAAATGCGGTTCCTAACACCGTCCTGTCGGTCCGTTCGTCCGTCCGTCGGTCCCGGTGGAATGACCGACGAGATCGTATTATTAATGCGTCTTCTTGCCTCGTTTCGTTGATAGTTTAGGGCTCTCCGGACGCGGAGAATCGGGGGGGAGCACCGGATGGAAGGAGCAAATTGCAGAATCCAAAATTGGCGGCATTATGAGCGCACATACGTCGCGAGAATTTACAACGTATGTGTGTAACGGCAGAAATTTGTTTACGATAAGTAATTGAATAACAAGTAACAAACGCAATAGAAAAATAATAATAAATAACAATTAATAAAAAAAATTAATAGCATTTGCGGGGTATTTTCGCAAACGCATTGTGGTGCAAAATTGCACGAGCGAGGATAGAATTAGCCGTTAACGAAGTGCATTTTATTGCGGAGTCGTTACGTTTTATTCTTGGATTATAAAGCGTGATTGGATTAAATTAAATATCATGGGACAGTTTTGCAGTACGTCGAATTTAGTTAAACGTTAAGTGAAACGAAAAATGCCGTTACATGTGCATCAGTAGTTCCCTTTCATGTACTGTGTGCTACATTATTTTTTTTCCACCTGGTGCGAATACGATTCGTGGCTTCGGTCGCGCAGTTAAAAAATCGTTTATAAAAATCTGCCGGTTTGTTAAACGCTTTTTTTCTATTTTTTTAATTTTTTTTATTTTTTTTTGCGATTCTCTCGTTTGTCTCATCCATTGTGGAACGTGTCAGTTTTTAATATAAGCCGCTTATTATTATGACTTTCGTACCCCATTGTCTCATACGAATAACCCATGAATTTCTGCGGTTACAAAGATCCCTCTCGGACACTGGCCGGCACGCAATACGAATTTGTCAATCGACTGTTTGAAATTTTAAAGTTTGTTTTTTCTTTCTTTAAATCCGTCGAAGTTCTAACAGCGCGAACACACATAGTCGCGAAAGCTGTTGTTCCTGACCTTTCTTCATCCCGGAGCGGAACTTAACGTGCCTCATGAATTTCTTATCTTCGCGAAGACTCGACGTACTTAATCTTCGGCAATTCACGCGAAGAAAAGTCTCGTGCATTTATAATGGATATCGTTCCGTTGCCGCTCCTCTCGCGGCTTCTTGACTCCGCTCCGGCTTCTCGAGGGATAAGAAAATTTCCTCTTGATCGAACGCGCTGAATAAAATACTCCGATCGCTGCCTAGCTCGCGCACACTTTCTTCCGCGCCTTTAAAACTTTAAGTATCTCTTCTAATATATCCTAATCATATCACGGTGGATAAAAGAAGCCAACTTACCTCTTGAAAATATGCGCAATTTTTCAGACAACTTAATAATTTTATTTTTCATTTGGAAGAAAATTTCAATTGTGGTTAAAAAGCTGGGAGAAGAATGCAATTTCTTTTGAAATATTTATTTATTTATATATTTATTATATATTTATTTTATTCTCTCTAACATAATTTATTTATATATTTATTATATATATATATATATATATATATATATATATCAATATCCTTGACAATATTAATTTTTATTACGAATATTATAATCATGCGAGACGAGATGTTTTTGTCATTATTCGAGAAATTGAGTTTCCGTAAATCTTGGACTTTTGCCCGACAGTATCATGCGAAGTCGCGACGCGATATTTCAACGTGAAAACTCGTTTAGACAAGCAGTGTTTTTCACAGCTGATATCTCTTGCGAATCATTCGCGATTAGTCACGTGTCGCGAAGTACATGGCTTAAAAAGCTCGTACAACGTCTCGGCCCAGGACAAGTATTTATTTCGCGTCCCGATATCGTCGCGCGGCGACGTGAACACATTTCTCTCTAAGCACCTCCACTTCTTTAACAAAACGCTCAAATCCTATCCGCGCCGACGACATGGAGCGTGATTGATCGCGGCTGGTTGGACGCGCGCAGAGAAGAAGAGAGAGGGAGATGGAGGAGATTTCATTTCGTAGATGAAGAAGCCTGGCCGTGGACTGTCTTGAGGCATTAAGGCACTGATTAGGCTAGCAATATGATGCATAGAGAGATAAAAGTTTTCAATTTTTTTTAAGGCACATTATTAACTAAGACTATTGATTGATAACTCTAAATGGATGAATGTGAGGCTTAATGATCGATGATATATATATAATTATTATTTTATTTTGAAAATTTAAATTTTTTATATGTGAAATAAACAATAAAAAAAAAGATGTGATTCCTGTCTAGGCTTTAGATGGCTCTCTGCTCTACGTGTGACACATCGTCGATTGCGGTGCGTAATCCAAAGAGGGACATTAATATTGCATAGCGCGAATCTGTCAGGTTCGAACTATAGCATCGCTGAGAGCGCGGCAACTAAATCGGGCATTATCCGTAGGATTCTCCTGCGGCGGCGTGCTCACATTTTTCGATTCGCTTCTAAAAACCATTCCCCATCTCGTAATTTCTTACGGAATATACGAAATACTGGTCGTTTGATTGACATTAAAATCAGAATCGAAAGTCGAGAAAACATAATAATCGAGGATGCGATGATGATTGCATTTTTTTGGCGGAAAATCGATAAAAATTTTAATTCGAGATCCGATTTGCCATGCGATATTATATTTTCCGGCGCCGCGTTTTCCCGACGACGGAACAAGGAAGGGTAGAAAAAAGGGAAACGACACGGAGGAAGGAAGGAAGGAAGGAAGAGGAACGCTTTCATCACCTGCGTTTTACGAGGGCCTCTCTCACGGGGCAGTTAAGAGCGGGGCTCCGGCCACTCTATGTAATTTAAGCGATCGCGCGGTCGCACCCGGTAATTCATAAGTACGTGTCCTCTCCACGGTGAAATTTTATAAGGTGAGCAACATTTTATAGGGACGCCGCAGTGGTGCCGAAGGCCGGGGGGAGGGAAATGCGAGGGAGAAAATTACATATCGGCCCGCAGGACGATGCAGACAACGCCGGGGACTTTCTACCCCCCCCCCCCCCCCCCCCCCCCCACCCCCGAGGGCCCCCCC
>NW_021849528.1:324954-329371 GCF_003651465.1 Formica exsecta
CCCCCCCGATCACCCTACGTCCGAGGGGGCCCTCTCTTTCTTTCTCTCTCAGCGTGCCCTCTCCAAACGGAATACTCGATCGCGATTAAACATACATAGACACACCTCCGTCGTTCACCTTTAATTCCGTGCACCCTGCCTTTTGCGACGACGCTTCCGCTACGCCGGCGAGTATTTTTTTTCACGCTCCTCTCTCTTTTTCTTTCTGCTTTTCCTTGCTCATAGCACGGACAATGAAACCGAGGAGTTTGTTTTATTGCGCGGCGATAGTTTTTTTCTCTTGATTGTGTAGCTTTTTGGTATGCTAATAATTTTGGTTTAATTTTTCAAAATTCTTGAATTAACTCTCGATTTTCTCGCTCTTTTTAATAAAAAAAAAAAAAAAATGTCAATTGCAATTCGATATGTAAACAATGCATAATGGTGTAACGTAACGGCAAGAAGCCGCGCGAGAATACTCGACGAGAAACACGCAGTGTCGCTCGAAAGGCGACTGTCTTATGGGGGAGTCTTAAAAAGAGAGCACCGGCTATACAAGCGGTAGGATACAGAACAAACGGAATTTTTGATGGAGAGATCCGTTATTCACGGGTCTACCGAGTCCATTGTATACGATCGTGGTGCCGGCCCTTGGTCGCCAGGCAAACTGTCCTCCGGGGCTGATCGATGGTGCCTTCGTAGCATTAAATGGAAGAGGAACGACACGGGAGAGGAAGATAAAGAGAGAACTCGCGCCGACTTTAACCCTAGATATTTCTCATTTTGCAGCGCGACATCTCGATATCTCGGTCTCGGCGTTAAATTGTTTCCTTCTTCTCGCAGAAGAAAAGAAATCATAACGAAGACATACCCGCGTCATGATAAACCCGATCGAAAAGAGTGAAACTTTTTAATTATTACTCGTTCCAAATTTTTCGCCATCCTCTTCGCTTTACGTTCAACAACGCACCGCCGCAACACATTAAGATGCTCGTTAATTCCTACCGGGAAATCATGTAAAAATGCTTTCCCCGTTATCTTACCTCGAGAGGCAACTTTTTTTCCCCAAGGTTCTCAAATATTTCATCGCCGCGAAACTTTCTCGGCGCGCGCGCCAAAGAGTTTGCACTTTCCTCTACTCTTTAGGATGGAATGCAATATATTGGTTAAAACTTTACAAAGGGTCGGAAGAGTGTTAATCTCATCATCGGATCATCGAGCGTGGGTAAAATTTCGTGTTTATTCATTCGCGGCGTAAATTGCCCGTTAGAGACCTTCGGAGGACTCTCGAACCGCATCCGGCGGTTTCCTGAAAATCGACCGAGGACGACTCTCACGTGGTATTTGTAACGCGGTGGTAGATCAGGTAGAATATGCCGCCTATATAGCCCCGGGGACGCAAAGGAATGGCAGGGAGAGTCGCCGTTCGTAGAATATTAATAACGATCAACCGCGCATATACACGGGGACGCACGTTCGCGCACACACGCTAATCGTCCTCCATCCGGGTCCGGAGATCGCAATCATGGCGTATAATTATTTCAGTGCCCGTGCTATTTTTATCCGCCACCCCAAGTCGCGATGCAGGTAGAAATGTGTCGGCCGGCGCGTATATAGCGAAAACTTTTTTGCCTTGTTATCACGCTCGTTTACTTTTGCCATACTTACTTGCAATATTGACGGCAACGATCGAAGTTTAGTACCATAATACTTTTCCCTCTCGTATTCTCCGGAATTCGGCAAGGGATAAAAAAATCTTGTAACGAATACACACATATACAGGTACACGTATTTGTTTGAAATAAAAATAGTGGCGAGGTCGGTCATCTGGATGGACAATACAAATGGACAATATTCATTATCGAGCTGTAAAATATACGGTTAAAAACGCGATTTCTTTTTCCCGCGATGCACCGCTAATGCAGTACACGGAGCGCCGCCGTATTTCATTAGCATGCACCTCGCAAGATCAAACGGCGCGTTCGCGTTGCTCATCCGAGAAGCCTCTCGGTCCCGGGAAAAAGTTGAACTCCTAAAGACGGGCACGTCGTTGGGCGCGCGCCTTAATATTCTCACGGCAATCCCGTGGGGCTGGTAAAACCGCTGCTGGCGTCGATCGCCGGTAACACGACACGAACGGAAAACGGTGGGAAAAAGGGAGAGGGGGGAAAGGGATTGATAATGGCTGGACGTCGCGCGCAGATAGAAGAAAAACACGCCGATTGCGAGAGAAGAAGAAGCCTCCTATCGTAGTTATGTTACGCGACAATGCTATTGTTTTACCGTCAATGTTTTACGAGACGTTCGTTTCGAGACGCGATCGGAGAGTTTCTCGACATTACATAATACTTGTCGTAACAAATTCAGAATAGAATAACGTTTTTTTTTATTCGTTGCGCGATTTGCAAAACGACAGATCTGTCCGTTCAATTTTATCATTCGCGTTTCGCGTATACATACATATCAACGCGAGCGTATGCGTGTTGGTATATACACGTCGTGATTTCTCTGGAAAATAACGCGATCTCTCTGACGCATTTTTTTGCGAGCTACGTCCGACCGTAATGAACATGAAAAATTCTCGGTCAATATTTCGACGCAAGGTGCATGTAGCCGTGCACCGTGCGATCTCACGTGACGTTATGACGATCTGCGTGATATATGTATATATGTAATATTTTTATCACGAACCAGATAGGAGATACTTGTTATTCGTTATAACTCTGAGATGAGTTTAATGAATTGAATATCCTCTTATTCAATGAGGCTTTCAAATATCGATTCATTTAAAAAAATATATATTTTATAAAATTCTTATACAAAATAACATAGATATTCACAAAACTTTATCAAAATCACGGTGAGGGAGTGAAAATGATATCGTTCTTTCAATATATCTATATTCTTCATTATATAATACAAAAGTACTTTGATTATTTGGGTTAGTTCTTCTCGTGTACCTCTCTCTTTATTATCGATTGTAGAATACGAGCGAGTGTTCTTGACGGCAATATCCACACAACAAGGAACGCGTAGAGATAATTATTGTGAGCCGCGTTCCCGACAAATTCTCCCTTAATTAACGCGAAGAAGCGCACGGAGGCGCCCATGTACAAACGAGCGGCCAAGTAGCACATACACATATGAATATATAGGATCTCGTACACATGTTACACACACACATACAAACATATACACATATCGACTGCGAGCTTAACGGCGTTCGCGCGCACGGGCAGCAGCAACGAGAAGCTTCATTATTTTCTAATGCACTTGTTAATTGACCAATCGCGGAAGGGAAATGCGCCTCCCACGCCGAGGCCGCCTCTTCCTAGTGTTAACCAGAGCCGGAACAATTTAATGATCGGAGCTCCGTGCCCCTTTCTCGTCCCATCCAACGCTCGTCCGTGTCGGGGATTATTATGACTCCGCGCGCGCGCGCTTCAGGAAATCTTTCTCTTCTTCTTCTCACGCCCGGCTTTTCTCTCTTCGCATTCGGGCTTCTAAAGGTACGGTGTCCGGGCGACGAAAAAGACGAAGGGCGAGCCTGCGTCGCCCGATATATAGCGGAGGAAAGGGCTTTTGCGGAATCGAGAGTACTCGCGATCGACCGACTACTCACATAAGAATCGATTTGCACGAAAGGATCTCGTTTAGGGATCGCACGGCCGGACGGACAAGAAAAGAATCGCGCTTCTCATCCGTGTGACATTTCACTCGAATACAGCAAGCACTTATTCGCGCGCGAATATTTTCGTAGGAATTCGCGAATGAGATAAATCGCGAACAATCGAAAAAGACTGGTCGTCGTCTTTCATACGGATTCAAAGGACGCCCCTCTCGACCGGATTCTCCGTCGTCGATTATCTCACAGCTTCGAACAAAAATTGTCACGCGTAAACTAGTTGGATTTATATTACGAAACGATGCCGGGGAAGTTTGATGTTTAAATCGAAATATCATTAATTGAGAAGTATGTGAGAGAGTCTCACACGTATACGAATAATTCTCAAATAATTTTTCCCTTTTTTGCATTTTGTAAATTAAATTTTTTTATTTTATATGCGATATTTGATAATTAATATTATACGTTTCAGCAAAGACATCGAAATTTCGGGCGCACTTGATCTGCTGCCGGTTTGATTCCGCGTAAAAGAAACACGGGTAACAATGTTTTTCCGGTTATAGTTGTGCTCATGAAATTTAACGAAGTACAAAGCGCGATGTAATTAGAATGAAAATTCCACTTTCGGATGCGCGCCGGCTCTTTGTCGAAAATATATCAAGAATTGCAACGATGTGTTTTTAGTTTTAATTATTTTACGCTGCGGCGCGACGCGCATATCACCACCAGTCGCAACTCGCGGGACACAACTTTGCCTCGCGAAAATTCAACATTTTGCTCGGGTGGTGAAAAAAAAAAAAAAAAAAAAAAAAA
>NW_021849528.1:329735-346203 GCF_003651465.1 Formica exsecta
AAAAAAAAAAAAAAAAAATATTCGCCGGATTTACTAAATTGCCGGTCCGCCAGGCTTACAAATAAATGTAATTACTACGTTTATTTATTTCGCTGCGCAATCTATGACAGAATTCATTGACACAAATCGCAATATACAACGCGGATATAACGGTGCGTTTAATTCACTTTTTTGACGCACAATTTCGGGATTAATTCAATTGAGTTTCCGTTCGGCGCATAATGTTTTAATAAATCTAACAATTTCTCACTTTTTACCGCTGTGTCTGTGTATGTACGCTGCTTTTTTCAGGCTTCTCGTATTATTCCAAGATTTCGTTATGATATATGGCGCATCCCATACACACAGACCCGCACACCTTTATACGAGTCGAATATTTCATACCCCGTTTAGGGTTAACCACGAGACGGTCGATTGCATAAAGCATTTCTAATTCTGCTTCACTCCGCCTCCTGCTCTCGTCGATGACCGGGAACATTCGTGCGAGAGAACTCCTCGCCTCATCTCGGAATCTCCTCTCATTCCTTTTTCTCTCTCCCTCTCTCTCTATTCTCGTCTTCGCTCTCTTCGGGGAAAGGACGTCGTTCGATCGAATGGCCTCGGCTGCCTGGATGGACTTAAGTCAGCGTGGCAGACAGCGGATGGAATAATGACCCGCGTCCCCAAATGACGCGAGGTGCATATTTAATGCTCTCGCCTATACAGTGTCGGGTCTGTTTGTGCATGCGTACTCTGGCGCCGCTACGCGTCTTCGGGATAACGAGACGGAGATATTTAATGGGAAGAAGAGAGAGAGCATGTATAGTTGCACGCGTTGAATTGTCAAAGATTGCTTTAATCAAAGTCTCGATAAAATTGAGCTTGTTCTTACAGTTTCCTCAAACTCTAAAGCTCTCTACCTTAGAACCTAAATTAAGTCTTTGCGATTCTAGATTGTTATAAATATAATTTTGCTGATAGGCACACAATTAGGATACACGATTAATGTTGCTTTGAATTTGTTTGCCATTCTTTCTCGTAAGATTCTTTCGCTTTCCTTCTTCCTTCGGAACAACGTCGTGGGTCGACGACGGCGGTATCGAGTGGCCTTAAGTGGTTTATCGCTCCCCCGCCCGTCTTGTTTTTATTGAATGACGAGCCGTGATGCGATTTCGCTCGAGCAAATAACCAATCGATTTACCCGAAGACACATTAGGCGACCGTCTTCCGGTAAACGTCTTTTAATTTCCTCGCCGGGAAAGCGAGGGTGGAATCGCAGTTATCGTCATGTCTATCATGCTACTCGTTACGCTCGTCGCCCGAGTTAACTTTGCAACAACGTTGTAACGAGAAACGAAATAAAATGTTCGAAAATTTCGACCGCCGAATATCCTCTCAGCGTTGCGTATGATTTGAGTTTGATACGCACTGCTACGTTCAAAAATTCATCATGCAGCCGCGCGTTCTGTTTGAATACCAATTACTCGAGTACGTACTTTGAACATGAAAATGACAAGGATACCGGAGGAGAGCGAAAAAATAGGATAATTAATGATGTTATAATACCTCTCGCAGTTGGATATTTATTTTTTTTTTTTATCTTTAACTCCTTGCGCGCAAGCGAGAATAGGATGTTAAAAATTATATTTTCTCTTCTATACATAATCTTTATAATCTTCATATTGATGACTGACGATCTAAGCCGTCACATTTTGTTTCTTATATAAAGTCGGAATTAATTTTGAAGCGAGTTTTTAATTTACAATTTTATTCAAGTCCGTCTGTTGTTTATCGGAAGATAATCGCGAGGGGAGAACGACTCAATCGTCATCCGAAAATCAATACCCGCGAAATACCATGGGGTTCCGGAGCGCCGATACTCTCGACGTCATGAAAAACGCACCTTGCAATACGATCCCGTTTTTGCCGCGTCAGCGGAAACGTCGAATTCACGGCGGGCGGCGCCCGTCGGCTTCGCTCCGAGGATGAGCTGGTTTTATTAATCTGCCTCACAAAGAGGTTTCGCTTTTTCGTAAATACTGCCAATATCGGCGGCTTTTGGTACACGCGGAGACAGAGGAAGAAAGGAGAATTCGTACGTGGATATTGTTGAACGTTGGTATTACCGAGGTATATGCCGTTATCCATGACGCAGCATTGCAAAGGATATAAGAAATATTGCAATCTTGAAAAATGGATCTCGCGAAATTTTTCATCGACCGCCGTTTACAAGAATATTGGCATCGATTAGAATAAATAAAATCGCAGAAACTCGTGAAATGAGTACTCGCATAGAAAAATTTCTCAGATTTAATTGGAATAGATTTTCCAAAAGAATTATAAATTCCGTTTGGGAAAGTTAAAATATAAAAAGTATGTTTTAAAAACGCAATTTTAAACGGGAAATCGAATTAATATCATTAGCTTTCCCCAATATTTTTTTCAAAATTCTTTCTCGATTTCTATTTAATATTACAATTAAACAGAATATTTAAAATACTTTGTTCAGATAGAAACTTACAATTGTTCAATTAATATTGAACGATATTTATGAAAATAAAATTAGATCTTGAAATGATGAAATAACAGACCAATATTTTTCGTTTGCTCTAACAGCCGTGCTTTCCAGGCTTTTATATCGAATAGAAATTCAAATGCGTGAAAGTATGGTAACCAAAAAACTAACATTTTATTTTTTATTCTATTGAGATTCAATAACTGAAATAAAAATAAGATCTTTTTATCCGATATTCCACATAAAAATATATCGATTTTACTTAATTTAATCTGTTAAAAAAAAAAAAAGAGAAGTATAATATCTCTCGGTAAAAGAATTTTCAAGAAAACATGTAATTACACTTACAAATTTTCTTGAACGCTCGCCAAAGTATCGCGCCAACGCCAGTCAGTTTAACCAGGACTCGGACTGGATACACTTCTTATTCCCTTCTCGCCTTCTCGGGAGGGAGTGCATATACTTCCTACTCTTCGCGTGTCAAGTCCAAGATTCCCGTTGACAACAAAAGCCGTATGCACCTCGTCCCTGCCGATGAATATTTGATCGGGCGTATCAGCGTGGCACGGTATATTCCACCTACAAGATTATGCGGCGGCCGCGCGTCGTTTTCATGCGTGACGAGTCCGCAATTTGCGAAATACCACGTATCAAGGGCGAACGACCGTGCGACGAAGGGAGATAATGCGCGGGGCGCGCGCTATTCCGTTGAAAAGGCCGTCAAGTTAATGCCAGTTTTTTTTTCCATCGCGGGGGGACACTCGCGCGGATTTCGCAAAGGCACGTATAGACGCAGTTATCCTATCCTAAGTCGTGTCGTATACTTATCGACGACATTGTTGCGAACACGCCCTATGAATCTTTGAAAAATCCCTTAACCCACTCGCGGAATAACGAGGCGTGCATTGTAATTTGACATGAAAAATGCAACCTTTCTAACCCGAAAGGAAATCTCGCAGAGACCTCACACAAATTCGTTTCCATTCAACGATATCGGTATAATGGTGCGCGGAACGCAGGTGTCCGCGCGGCGCAACTTCGAACAAAATTCTTCCAAGTCGTGAATGTACTCGGGCGGATTCGAAGAAATGTCTAGGAGAAGATTTTACGTTCGACTAGTCAGACACAAGGCGCGTTAACGAGCGCTAAGACATCCCGATGGAGCGTTTCGTTAACTTGACCGGCGCGCGCCCGCGTTTTAAGAGTAGAGGCCCGAAGGCGCTAGACGTGGAAAAGCGGTCGAGGTCCAACATGGTGGTGCAACAATGCCCAAAACAAATTTGAGGTTTTCCAATTTCCGAGCCGATGCGCCCGATGAAGCGCGCCACGATTATTCCGGGATAATAAGCCGACCCTCTTTCTCTCTCTCTCCCTCTCTTTCTTTCTCCTGCTTCTCGAGGGTACAAAAGCGGAGAAGGACCACCGGGGGGGAATATACATTTCGGGCAAATATTTGGACATTCGTGACCGCGCGAGGAGGGCGGCCGAAGAAGGAGCGACGGAAACGTTCGACCGAGATTGAGGAAGACGGAACCCGGATTGGGACATTGTATCCGGCCGCTTAGCGGACCGCGATAACAGAGTTACCCTGCCTTCCCTCTTTCCCCTCCCCGTGTCGGTGTGTCCATTGTGCTTCTCCCGTATTTTATAAATCGTGTATAGATGTGCGAGAAAGGACCTCCTAACCCTCCGACTCGCTCTATTGTGAATGCGCACCGATGCGCCCCGAGATCTCCCGATCTCGCGATCTCGGCCGAAATCCAGGCGCGACGAAGCCTCTCACGGGGCTAATCAAGCGTACTTTCAAGTATCCGCATTCAGCTTTTTATATACGAGCTAACTCGTGCGCGGTATATATTCTGTCCTAGCCAGCTGATTTAATTATGTATTGTTTGCAGCGATTTTCTCGTTAGTATCGAGAATATTAACGGAAGTTTCATATGGAAATTTTCCTTGACACGCGGTGCAATAATATACTTAAGACAATAAGCAGTGTCGCGAAATAACGATCGTTTGACGTATCCCGGCGATATGTGTCACTTGGATAAATACTCGCTTCTCTCTTGAAGCGTTCAGCGCAGCATCCCTTCGGAAATAGGTGAATCCCGCGTCGCGGGAGGTTCTTGTAAGAGAATCTCTACGACGAGAGCGCGTGTCTGAAAAAGGAGGAGGGGAATCGGGGGGTGGCCGGAAAATACCGCGGGGCTCGACGTGTGACTGCGTGTGTGACTCGTTGTTTGCTTTAACGTCTCGCTGAATCTCTCGTTCTACGCCGAGGAACCTCCGACTTCTTCTTTGTCCTCTCGCTCTCCTCCTCGCCGTGCTCGCGTCTAATGTTTGCTCGTGGCACACAACTTGTGTTTTCGCGTGCGTATTAGGCCTGCGGTGGATAGGCTCCGGGACGCGATCAGGGCGCTCCCCTTCGACTTTTCGAACCCTTCTCCGTCGAACGCAGGGAGCGCGCGATGTCGACGAGGATGTCGTCGTCGTCGCGGTCGGGCGTCGTCGACGAGGATCGGAGCAAAAGGTAGCGACGCGCGCGCGACGGCGGGAATTTATTTTTACGAACTATGCAGGAGGGATTGAGCAGCCTCGTCTTTGATGTTCGAACCGACGCATAGGCATTAGCGTATAAATATTTAGACCTCCGGCCGTTGCCCGGGATATATGGGCGCCTCGATCGACTATGCTACCGGGCACGATATTACGCCTTTGTCGTACCGCCTTTCGGCAAGTATTTCGAACCGTTGCCGCCGCAACGAACCCCGATGGAAGAGGAAAAATAACGCCCGCGTTTTTCATCAATAGCGATATACGGATCTTATTAATTATCGATGATTGCGTCTGGCTATTGTCCAAGTTACTTTGAAATCTGCGCGTCGGAAAGAACTTTGTCAATTTGAGTTTCTTAATCCTGAAATATATGATTAAGAAATACTTTATAGAAAGTTTTTTAAACTGTCGTCATTTTTTGTGTTGAGTTTTAATTTCCTATTTTGAACCAGTTATATACATATATATTCAAATACATCTCAAAGGCATTCAAATAACTTTTTTAAAGAATGGAATAAACAGGATGTGTCTCTATTCTCTCTGAAAACCTAGAAAATCTGAAATTCTCATGAATTTCTTTTTTAATTTGCAGAAAATTGGTAAAAAAGTTGATAGAAAACATTAAAAAGTGTATATAATTAAGAAACATATTTTAAAAAGATGCATCTAAAAATTTTCCAATTTTACATAAAATTTGACAAAAATATTTGGAAAATTTGCGAATTCCCAGGAAATTCTTTTCGCAAGATTTGGATATACATTCCAAATGTTTTAGAATTAACATTAAATAGCGATTTGAATAATACGCATTATTATTTTCACATATATTGTACGTGCATACACACACACACAATCTGTATATATACATCTGACTGCTTTGTATAAAATACTGAAATTCGCGGCACAAAAGAAAATGTTGACGAATAATCGTGCCAGACACTGTTGACGCGTTCGTCCCGTAGTTTACTCCAAGGATATGCTTCCGTGCCGTTGGCGCGGAAATTAGAGCGCCACCCGGTTGGCGGAGGTGACGGAAAAGCGGGGATTGGGAGTGGAAACTCTGATATAGAGGAGAAGAGGAGGGGGAGGGGGTCGAGAGAGGGCCGAGACGACGACGACGATGTTGACGACGATGACGACCGGTGGGATCAGCGGGACGAAGGGTAGCAGCTAGGCTAGCGATGATGGAGACGGAGGTGGAGGCAGTTGGGGAGGCTGGCTTGAGGTGGTAGGACGGGCCTGGGAGGGTAATTACGAAATATAAAGGGTGGGCTGGGCCGCGCCACCGAGGCAGGCAGCCAGACTGATGAATATTTCACCGTTCTGCATTAGCCGGCGAGAGAGAGAGAGGCGCTTGTGTGTGCCTCTTTCACTTTCTATACACATTGGCCCAACCTTTCTCCCCCCGCGCAAACACACCCTCAGTATTCTCGTATTCCCGGCAGAAAGATTCGTACGCGTCGCGGTCCAGCCGACATACGTACGCGCCGCGAAAAGACAAGCGCATGAGCGCGATCAGCAATGATTCTTTCTCTCGCGGCATTTTTTTAAGAGAAAAAAAAAAGACCGGGACAAAGACGCGAACTGAACGAATGAATTATTCAGCTTGCGTGTTCCTCTAAATGTATATATCTACAGCTGGGACCGGATAAAAACAGTCGTTTACTATTTCGAGGCATCACAGACGAGACTTCTCCCGAATCGTCTACGCTATCTTGGAGCGGAAGATTCGCGGAGAGATCCGCAGCTCGGAATTCACGAGGCGAACGGTCTTTTCGGCGTCGTCGTCGTCGTCGTCGTCGTTTCGACGTCAGCCAGTCGAGAGCTGCGTTCGAGCAGCAAATTTGAATAACTCCTAAGGGAGGACGAAATTCCGACGCGCGGAGAGCGAGGGAATGCGGGGATCGGCAACAGTCGTTTCGTTCCACCCCCTTCTTTCTCCTCTTTTTCCTCGCGTTGTCGGACAAGGAGCGCGAGTAGAGATCGGGGATGGTTGACAGGAGCAACGCAGTTACGGTTCCTTGGCGCAGAGGGAGGAGGCCATATCGTTTTCTCTCTCTGTCTCTTTATCCTCTCGAATATAGATGTACGTGCGTGTGCGTCGCATATTTACAAACACACGCATGCCGGGGAGAAATGTCGTGCGCCGTCAACGCACCGTATCGCTGTCACCCTTCAGCAGCAGGACCCTACCAGACCGACCAGGGCGAACCTATCGACGGCGAACGGACTACCACTTCAACGTCTGGCGACCCTTTCGCCGTGCTCATTCGAATTTATTGGCGCGTGTTCGAATATTCATAAAAAAGGGACCTCGTTGGCGGAGCGGAGCCCGGCTCTCGCTTTCCCTCCTCGTCCTATTCTCACCCTTCGTTTCTCTCTCGTTCTCCAGCATCATAGTCGCTCCCTCCCCCCCCATTATACGGATTTTTAAGTGGCGAGGCGGAGCAAGGGGGATATCCGACTCCGGTATATATTATATACTCGTGCGGTTATGATCGAGAAATCGATTGTTCGCGTAAACAAAGTGCTCACTGACTTCGTGCCGGAGAGAGAGAGAGGGTCTCTTGTATTCATCTCGAAACAAACGTGGCAGCAACCTGCGCCAACTTCCCGTATCGTGCCATAAACATCGTAGTAATTTGTCGCAAGACAAGTCGATGAATTTTAACATATGAACGAGAAATGTTGACGACAAATTATAACATGATCGACAAGATCTGTAACGTAATTTTGCATTAAATCTTTACGCACATATACATTGAAAGATCACCTCACGACATTACGCAGCAAACACGAAAATTAACTCTTTTTTTTTTCAACGGCGCACAGTGGTCCGTGTCCATTTTTTGCCGTGCGTCGATCGGCCTGTCAATCCTTCGGAGTTCCCGTGCAGTTGAAAATAATTAACGGATTCGCGAATTGAACGGCAGTTATTAATCCATTATCAATTTTTCCTTTTTTTTTTCCGACCGCTCGCGCACATCCATCCAGACTTGACTGCGCGTCGCGTTACACGGCCGAATTGAATAGCACCGATTGGAAATTGATGCGGAATGTATTTTGACGAGATGCCCCGACTTGCTTTGTGTAGCCTGTTTGCCTGCAAATTTACCGACTGATTTTTTTCTATCACCAGACACGTCAAGCTCGCGGATTTTTATGTTGACGCGCTACAAATGGAACGTTTACGCGGCTTCGGGACACGCGCCTCGTTTGTTTAAAACAACAATCGTCGTCTTTTCGCCGCGCGCGCGAAATGTTATTTAAATATTGCTTATTCCCCGGTAGAGAGTATCGTCTGTATAATATCGTGCGATATCGTATTTAGTCGCGGCGGTGAAATCCCCTTTGACCGCGAAGTAAAGATAACGAACAACTCGTAGAATTGAAAACTCTTCCTCGCTCTCACGAGCGCTGCACGATAAACATTCGATCTGTTATTTATCTGTCGCTTAGGATCACAAGTGCGCATCCTTCTACAGTTTTACAAATCGACGTACACATCCGGTGTAGACGCGCGGGAACGTCGCGCGCGTGTGTTTATTAAATCCCGCGCTCGCCGACGAAACTCAGCTGTATATACACGTGTAACTACTTATACGTACACGTAAATAAAGAGTACTATATACACATACAGGGGAAACCTTGCGCGAGTGTGCGGTCGTGTCTCCTCATGCGTACCCTTCGCCGTGTGTGTTTGTGTATATATACATATACGTATCCCGGTGACTCACCTAGCGCCCGTATTTTGCCAGCGGAATTCAAAGGCGGGTCGGGTATTGTTTTTGGCAAAGATCAATGTGATCGGTTCGCTGGTCTTCCGCATGGAAGGCCTGGCTAGGCTCTCCCCGCTGTATTATTTGCTCCGATAAACCTAAAGAGGTCCATCCTAGCCTCTCTCTCTCTCTTTCTCCTCTCTGTCTTTCTCTCTGTCTCTCCCTCTCTGTCTCTCTCTTTCCGTCTCGGTCTCTCGTCTCATCCCGCCTTCACGAATTAACCCGTCTCGGAGCTTTTTGCCCACGCTCCGTTCGCCGATTAGCGCTATTACGACAAGAAGATAATAGAAGGGCCCTTCGCGAGATGTGCAGCATTTCTTTCCACTGTGAAAGGTTGAAAATCATTACCAAGGATTTACGTGACGAAATTGGGGAACAGAGAAATTTCAACCGCTTCAAGAATTTTGATAAACTTCGCTTTAAAAGCGTAAAATTAGAGACCGTTGTTCTCTTCAAATGTTTCAAAGACGCGATATTTTTATCTCACGTTTTCTTGATGATACAACATATTTTTGATTGCATTTGGTGCTACATTGTTAAGACAATTGCAGACGCATTAACGAAATCATTATAGTATCACCTTGATGAGTAGAGCGCAAACACGTAACCGGAAGCGCACATTTCGACGTACGCGATAACGTGCATTAGCCTGGAAAATCGTCGATTTGATCGGTTAAATACATGGCCTTTTGTGATAAATCACCAGACACGCGTTACACGAGTACGAGACGTGTGAAGAATATAGGACGATAAGATAACATCCGAGAACTGCACCTCTAAGCATAAGCTGAAAAATTCAATGTTATTCGTCATGTAAAATGTATTTATCGTAAATCATCGCTGATAAAGAAAAAAACTCGAAATTTTTTTAAATAAAACAGTTTAATAATTTAATCATTTAATCATTTTTAATAAAACACATTGAATATAATAAGATTAATTACGTTTCTCTTATTTTCAACACATGCCGATTAAATAATTAATTTGATTGAGAAAGAAAAAGATCACAGAATGACTACTGAGCTTCGAATAAATAGCGATATTTTATTAGGTGCTAGAAAGATGTATTCTTCAAGATACTCTGTTCTCTCCTTCTTCTTCTGCGGTGTGTCAGGTGCGAGAGCCGTTCCGGATGTTCCGCGCGGCGAAGCGGCGAGTTTCGCGGCGTTAATATAGCGAACGGCGAGCCGGGAGAGCTGCGCCGAGCTCTTTGCCACTCCACCGAGCGGAAATTGATAGGATAAATTCCGGGTCTGAATTGGCTCCGTCGAGCTGGAAACCTTCCCCTTTCCCCCTCGTCTCTCCTCTCCTATCGTCGCTCTCCACCATCGCCGACGCGCCATTTCCTTTCCTCCCTCTCGACTCCTACTACCCTCGCCTCTTCTGTGCACCCTCTCCGCCTTGCTGCTCACGGTCGGATATGGTCGTCTCTCTTGGTTTTACTTCTCTGTCCCGTCGATGTTCCTCTTAAATTCCCGTAGAAGAGACCGTCGATTGCAGCGGGGCTGGCGAGAACGCCACGGGCATCGTTACAGCGAAATTCTTAAAAAGACGTTTGGAAGACGAAGCGTTAATTTTGCGCTATGGTGGAAATGCTTCGTGCGACCGTAGTAAGGTAGATGAACGAGACGAGAGAACCGTGTGTATCGATAATTCGAATCTGCGAGATTATATCGCAGGAACGCGGACAGGAATATTCCGTTAATGAGACGAGTGACTGGTTCAAAATGACGACGGATACATATTACGATTGCGATTTATGTTCCTTTCTACGTGAATAGAGTCGTGTGTAAATTGATCCGGTTCTCCGTTGGCTCTATCTTCCTCTAAATTGCGCCGCTCTCCGTCTCGTTCCTCGTGCCGTTTTCCGCTTCGTGCGCGCCTCTCGACACGCGGGATAGAGATTGATCGCTGCTTCGGCTATCTGATAAGCGCGGAATGTTGAAGAAACGCGTGCACGTACGTCGACACGGTCGCTTGACAGCTGTTCTCCGGGGAGATCCGCTTACTTCGTGCAAACAAGTTGTTAGTACCTGTTACAACGAGACGAGCGGTCGCGTATCGCGCCGAGTTTATCTAGAGAGACGTCTCCAAGATGCGACGCGCGCGCATCCTCTCCGTACTCGCGCGAGCGTAAATCAGCGAGGAGGATGAGGAAAGAAGGTGGCGATTAATATATAGTATATTCTCGGCTGCGATATCGAGCGTGTCTATTTATGACGATGAGGTAATGCGGTATCGCGTTAGGGAATGTCGAGTGATTGAATGCACAAGCGATTGCACATTCATCGCAAACGCCGATTCATTTTCTTTTCCACGCAAGAATTTTTCTTTATCAAAAATCTCTAAAAAAAGAAAAAAAAGAGAAGCACGAGAAAATCTAGTCTGGCGAAAATCTGATTATCTCACTGTTATAATATTGCGTTGATATCCCAAAAGTAAGCTCTCACTCGAGATATAAAGTCTTTGGGAAGGGCGGGATGGAAATGGTACGCCGGATACTTTACGTCGACGGACAATACGCACAACTGTCGGATCTATTATGCCCACTTAATTAGGCTATAGCGTGTCGTGCAAGGGGCTCGACACACGGGGACACACGGGGAGAGAAGGGGAACGATACACGGTGACGCGGGAGGGTGGCACACAACGACTACGGGGTAGTCAATAGTCGGACAAGATACACCGCACGCGTGTACCGTGCGTGTACACAAGACAGGGTGAGAGAGAGAGAGAGAGAGAGAGAGCAAGGTGAGACACGACGAGAGATATGGGGAAGGCTTACGGAAGGCTAACATCCGAGAGGCGGGGGGGGGAGCAGCGCCCTCCCCCCCGGGGGGTAGACGAGATTATAATCTGTCCCATTATTGTGCCATCGACGTCCCGGGGGAGATTTTTCCATTTGACAATGCAGTTACACATTTGTGCATTTAACATCCCGAGCGCATCCCGCAGCCACGATTTCGCAGCCCCCCTCGTCTCCGCGGGCGAGAGGGGGACCAGCGCGGGATCAGCTCCGGGACGGACTTCGTCGGGACATCGAGGAGGGTGGCTCTCGCTCATCCCTCTAAACCGAAAAAAGGGGTCCTCGGCTATAATCCTACCTGCATATGATGTCCTCGGCTTTGTTTGCCGCTGCGACATACTGAACGCGACGAGGGGAACAGAAAGGAAGAGTGAGAAAGAGGGTTTGGGGGGAAGGGAGAAGAGTTTCGTACACATTGACGATCCTCGATTAATAAAATGTGCTTAAAACGATGGTAGAGCTAGACATTTCTATTAAGGAAAAATCGGCTTCGAATTGACGAAGGAGAATTCGCAGACAGAGAGAGAGAGAGGCAAAAGAAACCGCGGTATTTTTATGGGACGCCATATGTAACGTCGCGTTTCGCGTATTTCGGAAGTGTGTTTCCGTTCGCTTCGGCAAAGGCGCGCGCGTTGTATTATCTTTCTTTCGCTTTAAAACACAGTCTTTCCACGGAATACATACATCGTGACCTTTCATTCCTGCCACTCTTTGTTTAATACACTCTTTGTCCGAAAATTCCGTTTTATACCGGGCTGAATAGCATCCGCGGCGAGGACGAGGGAACATTACCCGTGAGAAAGTACGCTCGCAAATGAGGGAACTGTACTAATTGCAATTTTCGAACAATAAAATCCTACGCACGTACATGAGGAGTGGGGGGGTGGGGGGAGGGGAACCAGTTTCTTCGCCCGGTTTCGGCCCAAAAAGGAAGGGCATGTATCTCGCGCTATTCGCCATTCCGCGGAGTTTCCTGCCGCTTTCATTCACATTCTCTTTCGATCGCGGTCGCGCGCAGATCGCTTGTTGTTGCACACCGGCGAAAAGTACAGGTTTGTCCGCCCCGACTGACCGTCCTCGGTCATCTGTCGTCACGTCGCGACCGAGAATATCCATTAAACTGTCGAAAGCCCTAAACGCGTCGCGGTCTTTGCGATTTAGCCGATACAGCCATCGCGCAATATGTCGTCTGCCGACGATGGCTGTATCGATCATAAACACCTGTTCCACGACAGTGATTCATAAATCCGTTGTCCTATCCCTCGAGATCCATTCGAGGTCTCTTTGGCGCTCATTGAAATTCCGATCAATGCGAAGATAATCATGTTTAATCTCTCTCGTAAGTAAATCCGATCTCTGCCAATTAGTCGATTCACGTATCTCGGTCTTTTTGTAAAAGAAAGCCTCGTTAATGAGAATTGCATGCATTCGCGGTAAATGATCGATCGATAATTATCACATGCATGCGAGGAATTTGTTTATTTGCCTTTCCCAAATACACGATTATGCAAATTCTACTATGTCTTTTTTTTTACTTAACGCAACATCTAAATATCTAAATAAAAAAAAATTGAGATTAAAAATCTAATGAAGACTCGGAGATTCGACGAGCAACTAAAGAAGAAAGGCAAGCCATGCGCTTGTTGAACGAGCGCAATTTCTTTCTAATTAATCGAATTTACATCTTAATAAAATTTCCTTCACACTTACTTGGATCATCTTTAATCTGTATACGATTTAAATGATAAGCACGCGGCATAATGATAAGAAACAAAAAATGAAAATACCAAAAACTTAATAGTTGTATTCCTTCGTGAATTCGAAATTTGTGTAAGCTATATTTCGCTACTAAAAATTGTACAAAATGTTATTAGTCTGGATATTCACGATATGAGAAAATAGTAATCTCATCGAACAGGATCCGAACTTTTTTGATCAATCCGCCGATCGCTAGCGGTAGCTTGCGACGAACGTTGATCTCGATATGAGCGCCGCAAGCATCTCGACAACGGCAAACATCCGGCGCGAGTCCGCGGGAACGTGGACAGGATTGTGCGGACGCGGTGCCGGCGGTAATGCAAAGGGTAAATCCCGGCCGCGCAGCCAGCCCCGGCGTGCGTATCTAATAACCGTTATTATGCGTGCGCGTATGTTGACAGTGGTAATACGGCGTGTAATAGGCCGCCGGTGTATAACTGCGCGCGTAGAACTCCCAATATCATCGCGCCCGCTTATCATCGGCTGTTATGCCAAGATACACACAACAGAGAGAGAGAGAAAGAGAGAGAGAGAGAGAGAGGAGGGGGGGGGGGGGGGAGGGAGAGAGAGAGAGAGAGAGAGGGGGGAAGAGATCGAAGCGAAGCGTACATCCTGATCGTCCAATCGCGTTTATTACATGACTATTTGATATCGACATCCGAAGAGTATCGATACTGCACTCGGATAGAAAGATATTTTTCATTGAGATATTTACGCATTTAAATCCTCAAAGAATCTTATGGCTAAATCAAGATTTTGGATATAACAGAGGGAAGGTAACCGAAGCCGATGTATCATTTAGTCTTTAGACTTTAGTTCTTAGAGCTGCAAATTGAGAATAATTTATACTCCAAGATATATATTTATTGCACTCTCCATTAGATTACATCACTTTTGTTACTTTACTTTGTTAACCTGGCATCCTACCACGAGAAATCAAATTTGGTGAGTGTATCGTATGATTAAATTACCAATTTGTTTCTCTAATTCCGACGATTTATCGATGTTGTCAATTAGTAAAAAAATTAAACGTGACGTTGTTGCCCTAATATTTACCTACTTTAGCAATATCATATCGTTTGGGACCTTTTTCCAAATTAAACGTTAATAAATTTGGTATTAATATATCTTGAGAATAAATAATTTGAGAAATATTTCAATATCAAAAACGAAGAAGCTCAATTAATTGCAATGACATAAATTGTTCTTATAACGACGTTGGAACGTTTTTCATTACTTTTTAAACTTATTTCACGAGCAATAAATGTGGAACTAGAAAAACATCTTGATATCAAGTTAATATTGTTAACTTTTTCTCTCTCTTCTTACTTTTTAATTACTTTACTGTTATATAATATTATAGTATTTCGTGTTGATGCATTTGCATCAAAAATGTAATATTTTTGAAATTTAATTGTAATATATTTAATTTGCGATCATTTCTAATATATCACTTTTATTAATATCAATTTTCTGCTAATTGGTAGAAATGATAAATTCAATAAATTCAATAAATTAACACTTAATTATGCTATACATCAGAAATTTATTTCTTGTGATGATTAACGGAGATTTGATATTACTGTTTCAAACTTTTGAGCATAGTAGCTTTTTTTAATGCAAACGGAAAAATAAATTAAAATCTGAGAAAAATTGGCCTTTAAACTGACTTATCTACCGAAAAAAACTACAAAAATATAAAAATAAAAATTATTAATTTTGATAAAACGCAGCGCGTTCATTTGCTATAAAATAAATGTATAGATTTTTTGGTAGATGTATTTTTTCTCTCTTTCTCTCTTTTTTCCCTTATATAATATATTAGGAAGATAAAGAGGATCCTGTTTAATCAGTTTCGAAAAGGAGGAATTTTTATGCGCGTGCCGACATAGTCGTGCTCGCGCGCGTGCATCGTGCGCGCGCTTCATGTGCGATCGTCTATACGTGCGTGTAAACGCATCCATGACGAGTAAATATATAAACGATTCGTCAAGCTCGTGAGGCCGAAGCATAGTGCGCCTGTCAACATGGGAACTGCAAACACACGTATCGAAACAGATAGCATTGCGGCCGAGCAAACAGTTAGGACCCTTTCCTTCGGCTACGCGTGTTACGTAAGCCGAGGTACGCTGAACGTTACGTAGAGATCTCTTTTCCCTCTCTCTCTCTCTCTCTCTCTCTGTTTCTCCCCTTGGATAAACATCGTATCGTTGTTACCCTTTTCAATGTCTGGTCTGACAGGGATGAGCCGGCGGAACATTGTCAAACGTTTGAAAAATTTGGAGGGAGGTGGGGGAGGCACGTGAAACCCGGTTAAAAAATAATTGCGATAAAATAATAGCGGTGAGAATTGTTTTCGACATATATCGACAAAGATACGTAATTCTATTGGTAAAGTTTAAAAAAACGCTCGTAGGATATATCGGGCATAATTAGTGAAATTTTTGTCTCCACTCTCTGTGTTTTAGGCATCGATTATAATTAATTTGCGGTTCTTTTTCTGTTTCAGGTGAGTGCAGCGACGCGATTGGCGGTATAACTCGTGTGTATATATATGTGTGAGGCGCCGTCGTATCAGAATAATCCGATTACGGTGCTGCTGCTGTAAAGCGCGCCGTTAAAAGCACGAAGGGCCGAAAAACTTGGCCGCGCGGATCGACTATAAGTAGTAAGAGTCCATAAACCTACTTTATATATAGTGTCGCCTTGTCTGGCTCGCCGTCTGGTTAGAGAGTGCTCGATCCGACGACGTCTCCCCGCGCTCGTTTGGTTTTATGATCGCGCTTTAAAGCGCTTCGCACGTCGATTTCATTAGGTCGAACTTGGACTCTTGGCACGTCCGCCGGACGTAGCTCCAGCTGGAGGCCGATATACCGAGACGAGCAGTAGAATTTAGAGCATGTCAAACCTAAAACGCACATAGTTTAATATAATACTTACCATGTTTCTTTCGTAAAGATAAGATAAATTGACCGAAAATCTCAATAATAATTATTATAACACAATTCAACAAAAAAAAAAATAATATAAGAAAGAGAATAATCATTTTTCATATTTTTTTTTTTTTTTTTAAATATT
>NW_021849528.1:346566-354968 GCF_003651465.1 Formica exsecta
AATTACCAATTTGTTTCTCTAATTCCGACGATTTATCGATGTTGTCAATTAGTAAAAAAATTAAACGTGACGTTGTTGCCCTAATATTTACCTACTTTAGCAATATCATATCGTTTGGGACCTTTTTCCAAATTAAACGTTAATAAATTTGGTATTAATATATCTTGAGAATAAATAATTTGAGAAATATTTCAATATCAAAAACGAAGAAGCTCAATTAATTGCAATGACATAAATTGTTCTTATAACGACGTTGAAACGTTTTTCATTACTTTTTAAACTTATTTCACGAGCAATAAATGTGGAACTAGAAAAACATCTTGATATCAAGTTAATATTGTTAACTTTTTCTCTCTCTTCTTACTTTTTAATTACTTTACTGTTATATAATATTATAGTATTTCGTGTTGATGCATTTGCATCAAAAATGTAATATTTTTGAAATTTAATTGTAATATATTTAATTTGCGATCATTTCTAATATATCACTTTTATTAATATCAATTTTCTGCTAATTGGTAGAAATGATAAATTCAATAAATTCAATAAATTAACACTTAATTATGCTATACATCAGAAATTTATTTCTTGTGATGATTAACGGAGATTTGATATTACTGTTTCAAACTTTTGAGCATAGTAGCTTTTTTTAATGCAAACGGAAAAATAAATTAAAATCTGAGAAAAATTGGCCTTTAAACTGACTTATCTACCGAAAAAAACTACAAAAATATAAAAATAAAAATTATTAATTTTGATAAAACGCAGCGCGTTCATTTGCTATAAAATAAATGTATAGATTTTTTGGTAGATGTATTTTTTCTCTCTTTCTCTCTTTTTTCCCTTATATAATATATTAGGAAGATAAAGAGGATCCTGTTTAATCAGTTTCGAAAAGGAGGAATTTTTATGCGCGTGCCGACATAGTCGTGCTCGCGCGCGTGCATCGTGCGCGCGCTTCATGTGCGATCGTCTATACGTGCGTGTAAACGCATCCATGACGAGTAAATATATAAACGATTCGTCAAGCTCGTGAGGCCGAAGCATAGTGCGCCTGTCAACATGGGAACTGCAAACACACGTATCGAAACAGATAGCATTGCGGCCGAGCAAACAGTTAGGACCCTTTCCTTCGGCTACGCGTGTTACGTAAGCCGAGGTACGCTGAACGTTACGTAGAGATCTCTTTTCCCTCTCTCTCTCTCTCTCTCTCTCTGTTTCTCCCCTTGGATAAACATCGTATCGTTGTTACCCTTTTCAATGTCTGGTCTGACAGGGATGAGCCGGCGGAACATTGTCAAACGTTTGAAAAATTTGGAGGGAGGTGGGGGAGGCACGTGAAACCCGGTTAAAAAATAATTGCGATAAAATAATAGCGGTGAGAATTGTTTTCGACATATATCGACAAAGATACGTAATTCTATTGGTAAAGTTTAAAAAAACGCTCGTAGGATATATCGGGCATAATTAGTGAAATTTTTGTCTCCACTCTCTGTGTTTTAGGCATCGATTATAATTAATTTGCGGTTCTTTTTCTGTTTCAGGTGAGTGCAGCGACGCGATTGGCGGTATAACTCGTGTGTATATATATGTGTGAGGCGCCGTCGTATCAGAATAATCCGATTACGGTGCTGCTGCTGTAAAGCGCGCCGTTAAAAGCACGAAGGGCCGAAAAACTTGGCCGCGCGGATCGACTATAAGTAGTAAGAGTCCATAAACCTACTTTATATATAGTGTCGCCTTGTCTGGCTCGCCGTCTGGTTAGAGAGTGCTCGATCCGACGACGTCTCCCCGCGCTCGTTTGGTTTTATGATCGCGCTTTAAAGCGCTTCGCACGTCGATTTCATTAGGTCGAACTTGGACTCTTGGCACGTCCGCCGGACGTAGCTCCAGCTGGAGGCCGATATACCGAGACGAGCAGTAGAATTTAGAGCATGTCAAACCTAAAACGCACATAGTATAATATAATACTTACCATGTTCCTTTCGTAAAGATAAGATAAATTGACCGAAAATCTCAATAATAATAAAAAAAAATTCAACAAAAAAAAAAAAAAATAATATAAGAAAGAGAATAATCATTTCTCATATTTTTTTTTGTGTTAAATATGATTTCGGCTTTCAAATAGCTCTATCACGTCGCGATTTTGAGATATTTGTCGTTAAAGTTGCAAAAATTATTTAATCCATTTCTTCATATTATAGTTTACAATATATGAGACGTGGAAAAGTTGTATTGCGTTTAAAGTTGAGTATGTGTTGTTAAGACTTTCAGCTGGCAAGTTAGAAGAAAGTTAAAATTCAATAAACATAATTGAAAACCATTTGATAGATAATCTAATTCGTAACTTTTCTGTAATATACTATAAATATTCTATGAATCATACATAACTTTGTATGTGATCGCAATAAAATGTCTCCAATATATTACATACCGTGTGCTGTAATAAAATATTTTAATAATTTTAC
This sequence comes from Formica exsecta, assembly GCF_003651465.1. Lineage (NCBI taxonomy): Eukaryota > Metazoa > Arthropoda > Insecta > Hymenoptera > Formicidae > Formica > Formica exsecta. The sequence continues at coordinate 349,035 of NW_021849528.1, forward strand.
ACTTCTTGTTCATGTAATTCTATATTTTCTACAAAATGTAGCTGTAACATGATAAAATTCATTAAAATAATCCTTTTTTTGCAACTTTGATCGCAAAATTCAAAATTGTGACATGATGGAGCAGTTTCGAAGCCGAAACCATATTCAGCGTTAAAAAAATACTACGGAAAATGAATTTGTCATGTTAAAAAAAAAAAAGTTATTTTTTATTAAACTATATAATTGAGAAAACCGTGAATTCTCAAGGGAGAGAATATTTGTGGATATTCCTGCATATAATTACAGTCTTTTCTCTAACATTTCGCCAATTGTATATAAATAGAAAACGGACAATCTACAGCCAAGGTAGTGATAATATTAGCAGTAATAGTAGAAATAGTAATAGCAGACGTACCATTAGCGCGATAATGGGCTAATGAGCGATGTCTGGCATTTTGCGGCGTGACGCCGCGATTTTAGCGAGCATGAACATATGACACTCGTTGACGTCGCCGTTCACGTAAGACATTCATGGCCACGTCGCCGTCGTTATCACCGACTGTCGTTATGTCGAATGGACCTCCCATCGAGAAAGAGAGAGAGAGAATTCCTTTGCCATCGTGGATCTCGAAACGACGAAAGCATCTTACAATTGATTTCATGGATCGAATTAATAAATTAAGTGACAGAGAGGGAAAATACAAACGAAAATTAATTCGCGAATATAAGACGATTTCGATAGGAGGCCAGGTAGAAAGACGACGAATTTTTCCGGAGTGAATTTTGCGACTTTCGGCTTTTTTTTTGACGTTTGCGATTTGAGCACCTGCATACGAAATAAGAGAAGACGGTCGGTTCCCCTGATGATGCCAATCGGGAGGGCAGACTCGGGGAGAAACCATAAAGTTTCTCTCCTCGTTCCGATCTATGTTCTCACGCAACTCGAACGCGAGCTTCTTGCCTCGCGGTGATCACGAAAGGGTGAGGGGAAGAGGAAGCGTCTGTCCGTCGACCGTTTTTTTTTTGTTCGCTCCGACGCGAACAAGCGCGTATCCGCCACGCGTTGCGCGGGATCTCTCCGTAAACATGATCGGGCAAAACTCACCGCGTGATAACGACGGGCGAGCCTCGTCTTTGCTCCTTTTGCGACGCGTCTCGTCGTAAATTTCTCCGACACCCCGAAGCCCCCCCGGGGCATTTAATCGCGAATATTAACCGCATCATAGTCGACATCAAGTTTTAAATAAAAGTTAAATGGCACAGCGGGATCCGAAATGCCGTATTACGAGGTAAGACTTAATAACGTCAAAAACGATGAATAATAAATACAATTCGTGAAATTGAAACTCTTTAATCTCTATCAAGTTGATCCTTACTTACGCCATAGCGAGAGAGATGATGACGTCTACCTTTTTTAATGCGTTTGATATTTTTTTCGATCAAGTATCTGCCGCGCTCTATGCGCTTTCCCCTCTCGCGGTTTATGATGCAAAAACTCTCAAAGAGTTTTTCGAAGAGAATATGTTATAAGCGATTCGACGCGAGAACGTAAACGTTTCTGTAGTATCGTAAACGCGCTCTAAGAAAAGGTTCTCTCCCCGGGGATATAGAAGGAAGGGAGAGAGATCCCGGTCCTCCTTTCAGGTGCGTAACTCGTCCACCGTTATTAAACGCCCATTAATCCGCGCCGCCGCGAAACGAGCAATAAGAAGGACGGTCGCGCCGACGTCCCCTTCATCCTTATGTTTCTTCACTTGATAATAACTAGCTCGATTGACCCAGATGTTCGTCCTCGGGCGGGTACGGCGGTCTCTTCCTTCTGATTCCGGCAAGTAGACGATCGGGCTCTTCCCTTTGCCATGGGACTCACAACTGCCGCCGCTGGTACTCGTGGGTGGGCCCTTTTCCCCTCCATCTCTCTCTCTCTCTCTCTCTCACCTTCGCCGCTCGTAATTATAGGTTCTTTATTTACCGCCTGTTACACACTTCGTTAGCACGTCACTTATATAAAACACTCGCATACCATTTAGTAGAATACGTGTAGCTCTCTCGTCCCCTTCAAACGCAGCGCTCGATTCTGCTGACTTCGCATCGTCTTCTTACAGCTTACCCTTCTACTATCCGGTACATCCGACCTTTACCACTCCTACTTCTACCTCGTGAATAATGAGCACGCGGCGATCATTTCAACGCTAACGATTATAAAGTCGTAGTTCCCTTTCTCTCCTTTTCAAAATTACGTTTTCTGAATAGCATAAAAATTTTGAATAATAAGCGGGGTGATATAAAAACATCCTATATGTAACTGTTTTTATAGTTGTATATCTTTTATATCTTTTATAAAAATAGCAATGTTTTATGATTCATAGTATACATAGTATTATTGAAAATCATTGAAAAATAGTCTGTCTTGCTTAACATCAGTGGTGAAAGGCAATCCTAGAGAGAACTGGGAATAAATAACATTGATAATGACAATAATAATAAATAATTACGCTGCTTCGTTAACGTCAGACAGTCTTGCCGCGCAACACGTTATCTCGCAACCAGCACTTCCACTCGAACGCTAATCATCTCGCGTGATTTGAGGGGAAGGAACGATCATCGTTTGCGGTTCTGGTCGATCGCCGCGTTCTATACGACGGCCAGTCGAGCGTTTTATGAATGAATCGCGTGCGTGCCGACCGTCCTATTAGCGGTAGGCCCCTGCCAACGGTAGCCAAGTTGTGTTCGAACACGAGAACATTTCTCAATTACCTCGCAAAGCCGCTCTCTCTCTCTCTCTCTCTCTCTCTCTCTCTCTCTTTTTCTCTCAGTGCGCGCAGCACCTACCGCCGTGATTATTACCGAGCCGTGATGTGCCGGCTGCTTCACGAAGGTCTCGGCCAAGGCGTTACCATCACAACCCGGTTAATACCGCGCTTCGTCTACCTGGACGGTGAATGTACACGCCGCATGACACGTTGCCGACAATCTTAAACGCTCCGAGTAAAATCGCTCCAGGAATTGTGTCAATTTGTATTTCTAACGGATTGACAGATACGTGAAAGAAAAAAATTGCCACTCCGGTGATTTCGTAGAAGACGTAACGTGAAATAATCCAATCCTTATTTTTTGTAAAGATATACGAAACGTTAAAATATAATATTTTATATGTGATTCTTTATGTGTCGTCTATCATAAAATGACGAGTAGCACGACGCGAATGATGACTTTGGCACTACATGATAGTCTCGAGGAAGTTTCCGTCTCTCGAGACGGCCAAGCCGAGGAAAGGAGGCAAATTCGCAAAAACCATAGACGCGTCACTTCATCACTCTCGACGCGCGGATCTTTTTCAGAACACTCGATTCCATCTAGCCGGAGCAATTTCTTATTTCCGTCTTCGTCGCCCGCCGTAATGAGATTTCAGGAAGCACGTGGCGCGCAAAAGGAAGGCAACGCCATAATGATTAGACAGAGCGAATCAAAGAGGGACTATATATCCGCATTAGATAAATCGTTCGCAATTTGTGCAACAAGAAACTTCGAATACTTAACATTGGAACGCGACTACGAAACATCAATATTTTCAAAGTTGGCGAAATTTCAACGGCGGAAGACGCGCATCGCGTCGCTTCGAGGCAAGTTCTCAACTCTCGTACGAGCAGTGAAAAAACGATCGCGGCGAGAGCTGTCGAGCGCTTGTTAGAATTGCGAGCGAAATTTTTTTTTGAGAGGGGGAGGGGTGATAATTGCGATTGTAATTAAAATTGTCAGTGCGAGAGGGAAAGATATCGCGCGCGCGCGCGATACTCGCGGAGAAGTGAACAAGCGAGGAGGATGGAGAAACAGGGAAAGAACGAGGGGGTTTAGCAGGCGAACGGTCGGCGGAGTACCCGGGCTCGAGAGGGGGACGCAGCGAGTGGAAGCAGCTCGGCAAGACGGAGTGCCATAATTGGAGCGGTCGCGTGCGCCCGCCGCAGGACAATAGACTCGTCCGAGTGCAAATTATTAACGCGGCGTTCCCCTTTCCCCTTCCCCTCTCCTCTTCCCCTCTCCCCTGATCCTCGCTGTTCTTCCTTTCTTGCCGTCTCTTATTCGAGATACCCGTTCTCGAGACAGTCACGTTCTTCCTCGAGTATTACGATCCGATGATTTTGATCGAAAAATCGCGGTGCGCGAAAGGGGATTTTCAAACATTTTTAAAGGATTTATAGAGATTTTATCTACAGACGAGAATTCATATAAAAATGATTTCATACAACACGACTATGTAATATTGCATGTAGTAGGACACGATTGGAATAAATTCTCGGATCGGCGATCTCATCTCGCCTGCGATCTCGTTGACGTGCAACGTTATCGTAGCATCCGGAGTAATATACGCGCTTATCCGTCCGTAACAAGCGCAAGCCGAAAAAAGAGGAAATAAGCAGGGAGGAAAAAAACTCCAACCCCTGATTTTGAACTCGGCAGAAAATGCAAGATACGCGAGAGGAGTAAGTGGAGAAAGAGGAGAAGGGACGAGAGAGGATGAACCGCGCATCGAAATCCTGAAGCATGGCCGGTGGCCTTTTGTTTAGCAAGGATCGAAGTCGAGGGCGGAGATGATGGAAAAAAAATAAAAAGAGGTAAACGGGCAAGAATGGGCAAGAAGGAGGGTGGGGGAGGCGGCAGGTGCACAGAGAGGGATAACCTGGCGCGGCTTCGAGATAAATTCGCGCTAAGTGCAAAATTATTCTGACCTCCCGGTCCCTTTCTCTCTCTCTCTCTCTCTCCCTCTCTCTATCTCTCCCGTTCTCTCGGATGCATGAATGGCTTGGTCGGTCGAGGGTGGAGGAACGCGAAGAAGCGAAATTACGCTAAGTCTAGGTTGCCGGATGCGGCTGGCGGATGGCCAATCAGGGGTGAGCTCCATTTAAACCGCGACGGGCTCTCCGCACCGCGACTGAAAGGCATTTAACCGATCCAAAAGACCAGCCCATCCCAACGTCTCTCTTTCCTCCTCCTTCTTCCGGACCTCTTCCTCGCTTTCATTAGACATCGTGCTTTGTCCCTCCCGCGCCGCCGCGCCAAGGTTTATATTTTAAATGCTAATTGCAAGTTTTTAATGGGCCGTGCCGCGAGCCTCTGGCTTCTCTTATTGTACGAGTCGCGCGTCAAAAGCGGAAAAAGGGAGATATATAAAGGGATGGAAACGGTGAAAGAGCGGAGCGAAGAGGGAACACTCGGTGATATAAATCGTAGTAAAATAAAGGAAGAGATAGAGGCTGTTTATATATGAAATAGTAGAATAAATATATCGGTTATGAAAATTCTCCGTGAAAAGGAAAGAGGGAGAAAAAGAAAAATCCTGCGTAAATGCAGTACAACGCGTTGTGTAATTTCACGGTGCGTATTTCCGGGATAAAGTCAAAGTGAGCTTTGAATAAGATAAAAACTCAAAAAAAATGTATCACAGAAAGCGTATATAGGAAACGTACTCGCGCCTGACGAGGAAAGGAGCAGTCGTCTCGCTTTTATTCCCCTTCCTTCGAATGCAACCGCCGCCACCGGTATTTCTTCCGCTGGGGATAATGAAAAAATTACGGCTTTTGCCGGCAATTATGCTTGTACGAAGGTGCCGTGTGCACGCGTACGGATACAACGCACACACATACACACATGTAATCGCGCGGTTATAATTTTTCTCTCGTTTCTCTCCGCGCACCTCCTGGATCCCCCTCTCGTCATATCCTTGCTCGTCCCTCGTCTCATTTTCGCGATTAAAGCGCACGAACATTGTAAGATTCCCCGCTCCTGTTACCGACAATTACCGGCGCTCTTCGTTTAATTTGCTTTTTTTTTCCCGGTAACTCCCCAGAGTTATGTTGAATAGATTGAGCGAAAACAATTACGCGCGCGATACTTATTACGCTCGCCACGGGACGCTGCTTCGATGTAGCGATTCTCGATGAGAATCTCGGATCGGAA
>NW_021849528.1:355119-373825 GCF_003651465.1 Formica exsecta
TTTGCGGGGTTAACGAAATCGGCTTGTTCGCGCCGTTCTCCAACGAGAAAATTACTTCAAATTGGTATAATGGCCTTCTCTTTCTCTGCCGAGAACGGAAACGTCGAACGGAAAGACGCGCAGCCCATCCCACTTTGCTGCAAATTTATCGTTTATTTGTTTGTACTTGGCACTCGCGATGTTGCGAAGGAAGTTCGCAGCAACTCGCAAATTTAAAGAAAATTGAATGTGAAACATTTTTCGAAGAGAAACAGATCTTTATAGTTTTTTTTTTTTTCAACGATGAATTAATATACATCCGAATAATTTTTTTTCACTTTCTTTCTCATATGTTTGGCTACATTTTTATCGATTCCTTTTGCTAAATAAGTTTTTTTAATTATGGTTTGAATAAAGCCAATTTATTTGACGGTTTTGGATGCGGTTTGAAAATAATTTTTAGAGGATGAAGAAGCACTTTAGAGAATCAGTTTTCAAATTATTTATTATCTGTCCGGAATCAGTTTATTAGTTTCGAAGATATAAAATTGCGAGATGTAAGATATAAGACGGAACAAAGTCGGTTCCAAGAAAAAACGAGCAGCGAGGTAAATGAGCTTATCGAGGAAGTTGCAAGCAGGGAAAGTAAGGCAAGAATGAGAAAAGGAGTATGGGAGGGGAGGCACAGGAGGATAGGCCATCGCTACTCATATTATTATTAGCACGCCAAATACTCGGAAACTTTAGGAGGAAGAAGATGCATTCATACTCTTTGCCCTGAATAGCATTTTCGTGACCGTGGGGACACTCGCGGGCGCGACGATAACGAGATTTCCGCGACAAGGCAACGGGAATAAGGCACGCCAGAAGGCAACGGGAGGAATATTGAAGAGGGAGGAAGGGGGGGACGTCGAGAGATAGCCCAGAAGAAGGATACACTTCTGAAAAGGACAAGTTGGGACCAATGGACCGGGGGAGATGACGAAGAACCAGGAGAATACCGCGGATTGAAAGCCTGATTATCTTCCGCTGCTCGTCACGGTAATCAACGAATTAAAGCGAGCCCCGCGGGCAAGCATTCGCCGCTCCTCTTCGTCGTCCTTCTTTCTTCCGCTCTCGTTTTTCTTCTCTGCGAACACCTTCTCGAAGTCTCTCTCCGAAATCCTTTCCCCGTCCATCCGCGAAAAGGAAGCCGATTGTGTCGACTTTCGCGACTACAAGGACGCAAGGAGAAGAGGTTCGGCGGAGAGAGACGTTCGCGAAAAATTTTACCGGGTGACCATTGTGACTTTACGAACGGCCGCACCCTAATTTCCTTCTGGTGGCTCTCACGGATCTTTTGTTCGCCGCACGAACTTCTTTTCGAAAGAAGAAGAAGGAAGAAGGGACGCTAATTTATTCGGGAGGATGCACATAGATGATATCGCTCGCAATGATCCTTTTTGCTTTGGGAAACTCAACTAGCAAATCTGGTAATGCTATTTGTAACTTGTTGAACATCAGTAAGGAGAACAGTTTAAATATTTTAATACGAGTTTATCATAAAACTGTTTCGTTATCAAAATCGAAATTACAGTCAGGGAAATAAAGCGCATGGAATTATCTTAATTCTGTTAAACTCTTTTCACAAATATCGTCCTACATCTTTAAAGCAGAATCGAGCACAAAATAGCGTTTAAAATACAAAACAAAAATATTCAAATAATTTTTTCTACTGGATTATATAAATTTTTAATGTGAAATAATTTATATATATATTTGTATATTAATTAAAATTTTTTATTTGGAATATACTTATATTTCCTTTTGCGAACTAGAAATTAATATTTTAAATATGTTATATATTATAAATTATATGTTACAAAGACACTTTAAATAATAGAAAATAATTATTTCTTTAATTATGAGTAGTGAAATATTTGAATATATCATTTTTCCTCAATTTATTAATTTACGCTTATTTTATTTATTTCTCTCTTGCGATTAACGTTTTTTTGTTTCTGTTTTATTAAATTAATTAGTTTTATAAATTAGCACTAAATATATAAACGATACTTCCTTTTAAAATTTTTAATTTATTTTAATTAATATTAACATTAATTAATTCGAATAAATATTTCCTACCTATCGTCGCGAAAAATAAATTTTTAATTAATATTTATTTAAACGAAACTATATATTTGAAAATGTGTTTTTCAATAGTCTGCATCTGAAATTTGCTCCATTTGCGACTATTGCTTTTAAGGATGAAACAAATATATATAAACAAAAAGAAATCAAACAATTATCTATTTTAACACGCGCTAGTTCGCGGCAAATAACACGAATAAGCTTTATTCTAACGCATGATGCGACTTTCGATAATCACAGCCGTCTTTCTCCAAAAACTATAATCACGCCATAAACTCATTCTAACTCGACATAACGAGTTTTCGGGGTGTAAGTTTCGGTAACACGAGTTAACATCGGCCACTCGACCGAGTTAACGAACGGGGATCGATACGATTATATCGCGGAATTATTTGGCAAACATAACGCTTGGTGCCGCGGGTTTAGTCTTCCGCGCGGTGGTTTTTCGCGATCCCGATCGAAAGCGTTCGCGGTCGCCACGATAGTATATGGGCACTCGTGTTTAATGCAAATTCGCAAATTGGAGAGGCCACGGTAATCAACTAACCGCCAACGAGTAACTACCGTAAACTCATTGAAATAGTTCATAACTTCGGGCGCTAGTTTGAGTTTTGGAGGGAGCGAAAGAGGGGGAAGGGAAGACCCCCTCAACTTCCATGGAATTTCCCACATCATACCGGCCGACCGACTGCCCCGGCGAATTGTTAGGACTCTCTTGATAACTTTTCTGTGTACGGCGTTTTATCCCGTGTCGCGAGATGAATGGCGAGTTTGAATTTGTGATTGCTGAATTTGTGGATTTAAGATCTGGAGTCACGCGCGAGTGACTCATAATATATATACTGAGAAAATTTTGACACTAGCGGGTAAATCGAGGGATCGTCGCGTAAAATCGATGCTGCAAAGAGAGAGATCCGATCTCTCGTCGCAGAGCGTCGCGAAGAGAGGTATCTCGACAGAGTTAAGGAAGACGAAGGGACGAGCATCTCATCAGATTAAAAACTTTTACGGATGTAAATAAATGAGCCGCCGGGCACACAATGGGACGACAACGTTCGGCGAGCGGAGGGGACCGGGAGGTAGGGAGGGGGCGAAGGGGGAAGGGAGAAGGAACTATCGGTAGCAACGATGAAGGTAGAAGTGCAACTCTGGACGACAGCAATACCAAATAGCCGAGGAGAAAAGGGGACCGGCGCCGGTAACACTACGTGGCTTTGCGTATCCGCTCTTTAGTATATTGGAACGTGAGTCTCTCTGTTCCCTTTTTGCCCCCTCCTTCTCTCTACTCGGGATTCATACCATCGTTGCCCGTCGTCGACGTCGTTGTCGTTCGTTTTCCCGCCCTCCTTTCACCCTCTCTCGCGCAGTTTTTCGGCGTTCTTCCTTCGACTCAATCCTCCCAGCCGAACGAATTCGCCTCTCGCCGCCCCCTACGATTTCATCTCCCCCTTTGCTCTCTCCTCCGCTGTTTTCTATCTGTCTATCTCTGCTCCTCTGCCATTGCGCTGTCCGCCACGCAGAGACCCTCGGTCGCGTACACAAAGCCCACCGGCTTTTATTACGAGATACGAGATAGCCCGGGCCTCGTCCAGGTTTACCCATACCTACCTACTCCCTTCCCTTCCCCTTGCTCTCCGGACACAACACCGTCGCGATATATATTGGCAAACTTTGCGAATGCTGGATCATGCCGGATTACGCATCTCCGGCAATATCGCCCTTTCTTACGGATTTGCCGTGCAGGAGTAACCCTCATATCGAGAAAGAGAGATATACATTCCTATTACTTTTCACGTTTTTATCGCAATGAAAGTCTAGCAGAAATTCTTACTCTATCCGTTATGAAGATTCTACAAACAGGACACCTTTCAAAATTATCAGATGTCCTTTCAATTACAAATTCTTTGGCCAATTTGGAATGGATTTTTATTGCGAATATATTGAGGCATTAATTTTCGAGTTATAATCGATAGAAAGAAGATTCTTCGCGAACAAAGCCTTGAAGAATTAAATGGATAATAAAACGACATTTTTCATTTAATTTCAAGTGTAATTTATTTTAATAGAATCTTAATTTCCGGCTTAGAGAGTTACAATGAATTATATAGTGCACAAAATTGAAAAGTTACAACATATGATATGATCTCTCTCCAGCGCTTAAGAGAAATTGATCACAAAATTATTATATAATGATTGGATTTTAATTTTAAGACAACGCAACCTTCTCTCTCTCTCTCTCTCTCTCTCTCTCTCTCTTTTCTCTTAAACAACATATTAAAAATGACACGAGAGAAATCATCTATCTTGCGCGAGCGTGTATTATAATACATATCTTGAACGCGGGAGGAGGATATTCGCCGGGTATCGTCTTACTACGATTAAGTGGTATATCTGTCGGAATCTGTGTCGATCGCCCGTGAATCGCCTCCGATCTTTGCCGGACCGGAAGACGAAGCTCGCCTCGCTCCCGTCATTCCGAAGCGGAATAACGGCACGCGCGCGCACTCGTCGGCAAAGGCGGACTTAAATCGATTAGAGGACGGCCCGTGAGATGGAATCATCGGGTATGGGAAACTGATAGAGCAACGAGATTGGACAGAATGGGAAGCCCCGCAAAGTGGATGAGAGAGCACTATCGTCCCCCTCTCCCCCTTCCACCCTCGCGTGAGAGCAAGGTCTGGTCTGGCTGCGCGAACTTGTCCAAGTAAATTGCACTTCCTTTTTTCGTGCCGCGCGCCCCTCGCGGAGCGTATCGCTCACCGAAAATTCAATCATGCGCTTTCAGAGCGAGCGAGCGAGCGAGCGAGCGTACATATCTATTACCAGCGCATTATGCAAAGATACCTTCCACGGACGCATTAACGCCGAAAATGTCGATCTATCTCTTCTCCGCTGAAAATTTAATGGCACGCGTAAAATCAGATTACTATTGCGTGTCGTATATAAAATCTCATGTATATCGCGTGGTTTTGAATTTATCCGCGCGTCAAGTTAAGAAAATTCAAAACTGCAACATCCAATCCCGATCGTAATTTGTCAGTATCACTGAGTTTTTTTTTTATCTCTTATCTCATCCGAGAGACTTGAGATCACCTCTAGTCTCAGATGACTTACACATCGATTCGACTCACTGGTTTTTGTCGCGAGCCACTCGATCGGCTGATACAAGTGACACCGGGGACAAAATGCGATATGCGGTTTTCGAAAGTTCGTCGTTCGCAATTTTGTCGGCACGAGTGGCGAGAGGGAAAGGGGGGGGGAAGGGGAGGGAGAGAGGAAACGTTTAGGGGATGGAGGCGGCGGCTGCAGGCGTGAACAGGGCGATACACAGGATGGACAGGCAGGCAGGCAGGGATGACGGCGAACGGACGCGCGGCGCGGGGAGAGGGATATACCGGGCGCGGGTCCGTCGGGTGCGAAAGCCAAAACCGCAGAATGGAATTACTCCTGCTCAATCGTTTATAACGGCGGGATAAACGGATTAAACCGTCGACGCGCGGCTCGCAGTTTATTTGTCATTCGCGCAGAGCGAGGCGCGCGTGTTTGCGCGCGCCGAAAGTCGCGCGCGAAATCTCGGCGTCGGGAATGAGGATAGGAAACGCGAATCATCATCGGCGACGGAAACGAGGATTTCGTATTTCCTGCGTCGTGTCGCTCGTACATTTCGACTGGTCCACGAATCTCGGGATATATAATCGTCAAAAATTCTACAGAACACGTTCTAAAGAAAGGATGCGATTAAAATAACGCGTTTAATCTGTTGCTTCTATTCGCGCCAGGATGCGCGTAGGGTGGAAAATTACTGAAACGAACGTGGGAAGGAAGATGCGCGCGTAACGAATCCACGCATCGAAGTGAAGTGTTACAAATCACCTCCCGTGTAGTAGCGAGAGCTTTTTCATATATCGCCGGGGAACCTTCGCGTTTGCCAGCTTACTTAAATGGCGAATATAGAAAGAAGGACGGATATACATTACTTTGTCCCTTTTCTCTGTACTTCAAAGAAAAAGTCGAACATTCGATAACGAAACCGCGGCGAACGGTACGTTGTCTAATACGAACCGCGGTTATACGTTCCTTTTCTCTTCGCTCGTCGTGTAACATCATTACGGGCGAAGGAGGAAAGACGATTCTTCTGGTCTTATCCATTCTTTTCTCGGTTCTTGTAAAGAACGGACAGAACGGGATCTAAGTTTGTTTAAACAGTATAATCATTACGACTTACAACGTGAGAAGCTTTGTGTGTGCCGTCTATAAAATTCGCTCTTATTCTAGACTACGATCGCATTGCCGTATTCCCACGGAGAAATATTGTTCGCGATAGCCGGGGCGAGCGCCGAAGAAAAATTCCACCCCCTCATGTCACCTCCCCTGCCGCTCTTTCCCACCCGCGATTCGGTCTCTGGTAACGACGGGCGGCGGCGACGACGGTAATGAAAAACTCCGGCAAGGGACGGCTGCCTGATACGAGAAGGTAGATAGAGGCCGCCGTGAGGGTTGTAGGCGTTCGCGTCATGCGTGCGTGTGCGAAGGGTGTGTCGCGGAAGGGTGCGAGAGTAGCCCGGGCATTGTTTGAAACGCGAACGCTTAGTAAAGCTGCATGGTGAAAGAGGAAAAGAAAAAGAGAGAGATACTGTCATTTTTTTCCCGACTGGTAATACGAAGAAGAAGAAAAGTGAAATATATACGATGAAGCACAAGATGTACAAAGCGGATACTTATCATCACCGCCAACTGAGTGACCTTGTCAAAGAGTTGCGATTTAGAGCGACTCTAAAGCGAATGACGGACTTCTCTACATATTGCGCTAATGGAAACGCGGAATTCTGTTGCGACTTGTGATCACATCATTTCTTTTTCTACCTTCTCTACCTCGTCATCTTGCAGCCCTAAACGATTGAGTGTTCCAGAATGTGTTCCAGTTTTGAATCGGAATTAAGATTCCGTTAACGTACTCTCGTGCATATTTGACACTTCGTATGAATTTGTTTGTTTTTTTTATGAGAGGTAGTTTATGCATATTTATAATCATTAGACAATTTATGGAAATTTATTTTATATTTAACATTTTAATATCTACAAAGAGGGTATATAATATATTATATATGGAAAATATTTTTTTGTTAACAGAAAAACTTTTTGCTTTATTAATGGAGGAAAAAAACATTGCTTTTTTTATTTAGACGAATCTGAAGCCTTGATATCGAAAAATTATTCGTTCTTATTCGTTTTTTTATTCTCGTCTCGTCTTCGATGAATCACTGGAAAAATTTATGAAACAATTCTTGGAAGGTTTGTTGCTTCATTAATAGAAAACAGTAAGCTTTAAGCATTTTTCTGAAAATATTGTACAAATAATATATCATTGGCATGCTGCGCATTATGAGATTTACAGACAAAATGAATCAATATTAACATAAAAGATTAATATTATTAATCTCTATGAGCATATTATTTGCAAAATGCAATCAACATACTAATGATATTTAACGATACTGATGATATATATAACGATATTTGCATATTTCATTTATATGTGACCAGCCGGTGCGGATGGTGGTTAAGCACCGGCTGGCAAGATTGGTGGTATATATGTGAATATCGTGTCTTTTCTCCAATTTTCAATCGCTTTAATTTTGACTGCGTCAAATCAACCAGAAGTAAATTCGCTGTATTAATTGGACTAGAATTCTCTCAACAAATGCAAGTTAGGATTTAAACACTATCCGACTTCTTATTGATTGGCTGACATTCTTTTTAACCAAAAGTGGCGGAATCAATTGGAAATATTGAAAATTTCTGCGTTTATAGAGTGCATATAGAGTGCACTTGTGACTATTCGGTCGCTATTTTTGACCAAAATCACTGACATTATCCAGATTCTAATTTGAGAATTTTTAGGAATAGTAGTATCATATTCCAAGCAAGGGTTGCTCTTGCCAGCCGGTGCGGATGGTGGTTAAGCACCGGCTGGCAAGATTGGTGACTATATCAATGAGGAAGGGAAAAGAGTGTCTGGAAAGTCTCGTTCGTCAAGAACACAACACGACCGTTTCATTTTCCACTAGAAACAGCTGCGGTGAATTCACAGCGATATCAGTTATTCGCTGATTTCAAAAAATATGTGCAAATGTTCTAAAAAAATTATTTTATTATTTATTATTATTTTTCAACGTGATTAAGTTATATTATTAGAACCATTTTTTAGTTTGTATTAATATTCAAATAACTTTGTATCATAATTTAGAGCGGAAATTTGATAGAGATTCAAACGAAGGATCGGCAATCCAGGCAATTGATTCCTGATAACAGCGAATTACTTATCTCAAGTGTTCCTCTTTTCTTTTTTCATCAGCTCTAACGAAGCGTCTTATTTAAAAAGCAAATGTCACATCAAAGCACTCGGATCGGTAGTTTCTTCGCTAATTGTAACGAGAGAGCCGACAATATACCGTTCTTTTGGCCTGGCCATTTTCCCGACAAGCGTTCTCGACGTTGTTAAAAGATTTCCTTAATCCGTCGGTCGTCGCACAACTGTAAATGCAACAATTTAATTGCATCGAATGTGTCAATGCCACGGGGCTCTTTCTCTCCTCTCTCATAAAAACGAGTCAGGAACCGGCAACAGGCGTGAAAGAGAAACATAGAGAGAAAGGGAGAGAAAGACATTCAATTCTGTTTTCCGATTGGTAAACGAAAAGCGCTCATTTTGTGTATGTGTGTGTGTGTGCGCGCGCCGACAATTAAAGAAATTACACACGTAATATTTGACACTTTAATAATGCGTCGCGGATGCGCCGCCGGCGGCAAAGCGACGCGATTTAATCGCCAGCGATAATAATTGCACGCGCTCAAAGCAAACAGCTCCTGTGAGAGAAACGGTAACGGCGCGTTGTCAAATATAAAACAAATGTAAGCAGAGTCTCCAAGGGAATCTGCAATATATTTTTAAAACATGATACAATAGCGCTAACACATTTCCTCGCATATTTGCCTTGTCGCGCGTTATATATTTTCTCTATATATGAATACTCCATTGTTCTCGATTAATATGATACGTATTTATAATTAAAATATCGCATACAATGGAAGCTCTCACAAATTCTATTTTGCGCTTTAAATCGCCCGATAGAATCACGTTGTCCTGTCCTTAACGAATCCATCGTGCCGCTTAAACCGGAAGGAGGACACTCGGTCATCTCAAACTCGGCCGAACGTTTAATTGAATTTTCGCTCGTTTCGTCGATCTAGGGTGCTTTTGAAGTTCTTCACCGGCAGCAATACTTTCGCGGAGCAACGGCAGACATCTTAAATCCCGAAAAAGGAGATCAAAACAAATCGGCTTTGCCTAGGCTTCCTTCTGGCTCAGGGGAAGGATGGATCGCCGTTCTGCGCGAGGGGTTATTCTTAATATTTGTACGGTTTTCATCTCGCCAGGGAGAGATGAGGAAGCGGGATAACGGGGGGAAGAAGCACCCTCCGGCATTGCGAAGATAACGCAAATCGCGGATTAGAAACGAAGAGCGAAAATGTCGGCTTATCTCTTTCGCTGACGAAAATCTGCGGACTTTTGGATCACATTGGGAGAAAAACAACGCGACAAAATGCACGATATTTTCTCGACACAAAACATACTCTGCTATAAAAAAATATACAGAATGTTATGAATACAATTTCGATTATATATAATTTAATTATACTAGAATATTATCTGCTAAAGTAAAATACATATATAGTTACAGAGAGATTATCCGGTTTTATATCGCAGTTAGATTAGCTAGATTAGCGGGGATGACTGTTCATTTCTAGTTTGACAGGCGAGATAACGTTACGATAGTGAATCAATTTCTTTGCGGAATATGTTGCGGCGATTACGCGTGTCTTGCATGTTAATGACTGACAGTGCATAATCCGACAGTCATAAAATTAACTCGTCAATCTTCACTCAATGAACAGATGATGACACTGCGGGGAGAGATCTCGCTTGCATCATTAATATTCATTACACATTGACTAGACCGACTCAGAGTATCACAATAACGCGTCATGCGGGTGGAAGAGCTCTTCACGCGTTTTGTATATTTATCCCGGAACGAATTTGCGTTTTAACAAGGACAGCGTCCGACGCCATTATTCTTTGAGGAATAACAAAGAAGGAATTAAGAAAGTATTTAACAAATTTATAAAAAGCGATATATAATAATTATTGCAGAAATTGTAATAAATATCGAACAGGAAACGATAAATATATGATAGAAATAAATTGAATTTAATACAGAAATTAGTTTCTTCGTGCGGTTTTCAAATTAGATGAGCGTAACATAGTCTCGTTTACTAGTTGTTACTTTCTATCCGTCGATTTCAGAGGCGAAGTTGCTCGCAGATCACCCTTTGTCGTCGATCATATTCCGTGTAAGAATCGTGTTTCGCGCGAACAACGATGACATTTCGCGTTTAAACGAAGCAGTGGATTTTGGGGCAGAAAGCCAGAGGAGAACTTTCATCGCGACGAATCCGATGGAATAGCGCGGCAACGATTTTCCGCGGAGGACAGCCGGAAATTTCGTGGACGGGCGACAGCTTTGTGGAGGGAGACCGCCAAACGTCTCCGCGAAACGTGACAAATGGAAACCGGTGGCTGCTGGCAGCTCGTTGGTTGGAACACACCACCTACGTTATATGGGATGACGACGGCGCCAGTGCTCGTGATCGCAACGCGGGCGTCGTTGTTGTTGTTGCAGCAGCTTGTCGTTGTATCGTTGTTGGTGTTTGGCGTAGCCTGGTTTAGGCTGCTCTGGGCTTGCTAGCTATGCGCGCACAGGGCTCACGGCTACGTAGCTAATTACCTGATCCTACCGTGAACAACTGAGCGCGTTTATTGGGACGAAAGAGGGTTGGGTGGATGAGGAGTGGGATCGGGGGGTGGCGGTGGCGCAGCCCCGCGCCACCGCCGCCGCGGCTGCTACTGCTGCTGCTGCTGCTGCTGCTGACACCAAAGACTTCTCAACATCCAACCGGGGCTCGACTCGGTGGCAGCCATAATACAACTTCGTCCGGTTATACGAATATTTCGCCGTAAACTGGAGGCCAACGTCGAGAACCGCCGCCGGCATTCAGTTTCAATGGCCAGCAGCAGCCGGCTTGGGCAGCAGCCCAGCCCTCTCTGATTCCGCTGAAAAAGGGAAATTCTACTACCGCGAACCTGTAACGGCGAATAATGGCGAGTTTATGGAACAAGAGAAAGAGGGAGAGAGAGGCAAACGCGAGCGGAAAATACGTGCAGTGTATTTTTATTGCTAATTCACTATGCTTCGCAAAGAGGATCGAAGCCTTGTCGAAAGTTTTCTAAAAGATTCTTCTCTCTAAGTTCTAAGTAATTGAGCCCGCTGCAGTTTTTTTTTCGTTAATTTATTACGGAAGTCATCGAGCTTCGATATATTTTTGATTCGTTTTACTTTTGTGTTCATCGAAATTCCGTTATAATGAATTGAAATGTCTACGTAAATATGCGCGTAATCTAAAGATCGGACGGACGATTTGTACCACTCTCTCGAATTATTGCGAGGATGCATATGATGAGGCAGACGTGTGAGCGCACGTAATACCGAATAGTAATTCGCGAAAGCGCTTTCATCCCTTAAAGGCCCCTACTCTCTCCGTAAGATCTTTGGAAAATGCAATCTCATTTTTGTGAAGGCTACAAGACGAGAACTATTATCACGACGGGAGATTTGCAATACGCGAGCCTACCGTGTTACTTTCTCAAACAGAGAGTTTGCCATTGTTGTCCGGATTAATGGATCTTCTCCGGAGGAATATCTCTTCTCTGTATACGTATACTTCTCTGTGTACTTCGAATCGTAGCTAGAGAGAATATTAACTTTAATATTTTGACTAAACTGAGAAAGTTAACTTAAAATCTTTCGCGATAGCAGAATACGAAATAACGATGGCGAGAAAATCTCCCGGGACATAGACGTTTTGCATCAAATTTAGGTTGCTCAAGTGAGAGCGATTTTAAGCATGCAATTTTTTCGATGACCGATGCATCTTCAAAGCGCGTCCCCCTAATAAAACGAGAATTCTTTTTCCGCAATGCGGTCCCCTCGCCCTTCTCTCCTCCGGAACTGATGAAAAGCGGCGAGCGGATTCTCTTTGGATAGACGCATCGAGGTGGATGGGACTCCTCGGTGGTGAGACCGCGGACTGACGTGTGATATTGACCTGTGTGTCGGGATATGATAGGAAGGTATTTATACCGGAACGGCGGCGAGCCGGATGGTAGTAGGAGCCACGGCGAATAGGAGCCAAAATCCCCGAATGTAGGAGATGGTCGAGAGAACGACAGAGTGAAGCGTAGAGAGGTGGATGAGGAGGATGGGGTAGTATGGAAAGGGGTCGGGGGCGGAGAGAGGGAGGGGGGGGGGATCGATCCGATTTTCCAATCTCGACGGCCGACTGTATTTGAATTCCGGCACAAGCCGCTGGTTTCGTGCCGCGCGTCTGATCTCTAACCGTTATACGGCCCGTGGTATCCACCTCTATATCGCGCTCCGATCCCGATTGATAGCGGAGACCCGGGATGGAACAACGATCGGCGCATAGCAAATGTTAACAATTGTTTGTCGTTTGACGAACGTGAAACGCTATGTTTCCTTAGTTGCGATAATGTTGTCCACCCTCCCGATTAGAGATTAATTCCTGGTGTATCGATGACTTTGTTAACGGCGTTTATATTAAGTATTTAATAAGTATTTATTAAATTCGCATTTTCAACTATAGTCGAACTAATATATTGGTAGTAAAAGTAAGCGAAATAAAGACGCGGAATATATGTAGCATTTGAAGTGGAAAATAATCTGGATAAGCGCGTTGTCTGTTCTTGTTTTTTCATTCTACTTTTTCCATTATTTTTCTCTATTCGAGATAATACGAGAAATAATATTTAAAATTGTCGAAATTTAATTTGACGCAAATTGCGAAACGAGAAGATTGAATGCCATGTGAAAGTGACTAGAAAAGTCAAAAGGCAAGAACCGGGGATGCGATAGAGATGACTTTTCCGAGTGTACTCCGCCAACTAACTGGTTCGACGAGTTAACTCCTATTGGAGGTCGGCACCCGATAAAGTTTCCATTCGCGATTAATTACGAAGTTATATTGGCACCGCGACAGAGAGCTCTATATTTCGCTTCTTCTCGTTGCACCGAATGGCGAACGAATATGACAAAAAAAGAAATAAGAGAGAAGAAGAATACCGAGTATCGATCGACCGGATTTTTCTATAAAGATTTCTCTATAAAGACTTACCGTCGCCCGTTATCCCCGTTACCGTATGCGAATTCCAGCACTTATACGTCGAGCTGTAAGCAGAATGCACGGACTTTTTCCTCTTATCGTGCAGCGCAGAAATGGCCGACCGAATATACCCGTTCGCGAATCAGACGGTTCGAACAATCGCGTCGAATGAAAAATGCACGCAATCTTGTTAATCCTATTACTATTATTCTAATAATTCTAATGTTTTTTTTTTCTATTTTTTAATGATAAATATAATAATTTCACGATGAAGCATCTCGAACCAACGACATCGTAGCGTACGATACGATTCTATTGTGATTATTCTACGTGGCTTTGCATTGTTTGAGCAGTCGACGAGCAAAATTCTCATCGTTGCATGTTCTTGCGCGTCTCTTCGTCGTCCGTCATCAGCCGCAAGGAAAGTCGAGCGATGGATAAGGATGGAAAGAAACGAAAAGGGCGAAAGGGGGGGGGGAGGGGGACGACGACGAAGAGAAGAGAAGAGAAGAAGGAGGAGGACGACGAAACGGCGGGTGGGCGAACGCGACGGATGAATCGATCGTATTTTCCAATCTCGACGGAGACCCGTCCACCGCCGGCAACTCCCGCGTCGTCCTCTCCCCCGTCATCCCCCTTCGGCTGCTCCCCCTCGCCCCTCGACCCCGCAACTGTATTTGAATTCCAGCGCGTGCAGCTCGCTCGGACGCGAGCCGAACGAGAGGCGCGTGGAGCGAGTACGGAACCCGGGGCTTCTGTGCTGCTGCTTTTGCCGTCCCGGGGGACGGTAGTGGCGTGTCAGGCCTGCCAGAGGATATATCCCGGTGGCTGCGATAGCCGCGCACACCGCACAACACTACACTATACCGCACCACCACGCCCCGAGCTTTCTCTCTGCCGCGAACCTCGCGATGGTATCCTCTCTCGGTTCTCCTAGCATTCTCTCGCCCTCCGTCTCTCCCGTCACTCGCCATCTCATTCTCTCTTTCTCTATCTATCTATCTATCCATCTATCTATCTATCTATCTATCTACTATCTATCTATTTCTATCTCCATGTTGGTAGTTGCGGCCGGTGCTGCGATTGAATGCTAGGAATTTCATCATGAGTTGAGTCGTGGAGACGGCAGCGGGGCTCTCGATCCAGGGGGACCCGGCGCGATGAAGAACGGGGGGAGAGAGGAAAAGGGGGTGAGGACGGAAGGATGAGGGTAGAGAAACCCAGGGATGGTGGAGAACCGCCCCCGGTTCGCCCCGGCCCCCACGGACACGCCGTGCGAGCTAACCGGGTCCAGGGAGCAGCTCTCCGCTGCCTTGCTTAGCAGCCGGCCGTTCCAATCATGATTCCACGCTCCCACCGTTTGAAGTCTCTCGATTGAAAAGGGGCGGAGGTTTGACTAAAGAACGAGTGTGCCCCGGCTATCGGCTATCGCTCTGTGCCCGATGCGCGCACATGTGTGCGGATCATCCGACGGTCACATGCGCGCCGCATGCTGTACAGAGCGTACCAAATTCGGCGGGTTACCGTCAATCTCGACGACAAAGACGCTGGTAAACGATCGAAAAAGTGGTGAAAAATGTTACGCGTTGAAGATGTGACAAATTTTACGTCAATAATATTTTTGTTCCGAGAAGGGAGAGATAAAATTGATTTAAGATGATTTAAATTTACCGATTGAAACGTGTAGATATAGTTGATTTTAGAACAGCCGGTACATACACTTTATAATATATATAATATAATAGATTGTGAGCGGAAATCTCTCTCGGGAGATGAGACAGTAACAATCGAATTTTGTTATTCCCAGAACAAGTCTTCTAGAGGTCAGATATCAAGACTTCCGAGATTAATCCAAAGTGCGTCAGGAATTAATTCCGGGGATACTCTTTTGTTTGCCTTTCTCATCGCGCAAGGAACATCTCGCCACCACGTCGATCCCTCTTTAATCAATCCGCGAAAGTCAATATGAGGCAGACTTTTAAAGAGCGAATCTAAGACGCCGCGATTCTTCCGCATGATCCTTCGTGATGCGGAACAGAGAGAAAGAGAGCGAGAGAGAGAGAGAGAGAGAGAGAGAGAGAGAAAGAGATCGGGAAACGCCTTATTAGCGAAATGGGTCCGGCTGGTGCTCGTACCTAGGGTCCTTGAAAAGGGGGTTCTTCTAGGGTATTGCACGCATATCGGGAGCGAAACCTCCATTATATATCATTGTGCCGGATCTCATCACAAAGAGTAGCGATAGCATCGGCTCTCAGATGATGAGGTCGATCAGCAATCCTTCCCTTTCTCCCTTTCCTTCTCTTCATTTCTTCTTTCATTCATCAGTTTTTCTTCCCTCCTCGTTACTGGACATCAAGCCGTCGCGATTCAATGTATTTGTGTATGTGTGTTCGTTTGTGTGTATGTGTTTTCGATGTGTTTGGTTATATACAAGCCTCGGGGAGGGAGACGGTAATCCGTAGGAAATTACATATTATTATGACGTGTTATTAAACGCGCAATAACGGGGCGATGGTGTGCGCCAGGTGGCCTGAAAACGGCGATCTTGATGGATCTGTTACGGGACGATAAAAATCAGCGACATCGGTTACACGCTCTCGATCAAAGGAGCTCGCGCGCTCCCGTTTCCTCTCCCCCGTCGTCTCGCCGAGGCTTGAATGACGGTGCATTGCATTATGTTTTTAACCATGTCGTCGGACAATCGACGTGTGGCACTCGAGAAAGCGAAGAGAGAAAAGGACAGTGATTCGTGACAAAGATATCTCGATTGCTGCAAAAAGTATCAACATCTATCTTAGAATATGCGGTCTAATTTTTTTTTTATCTTGTTTAAAAGACGTACGATATAATTTCAAATGTATAAAATTAATATAACTCGCGTAAAGTCATCAAAAGATATCAATCATGGGGGAGCTTGACAAAATAATATTTTTTTGCTCTATATAAAAAAATACTTTTCTCACAGAAATATAAATTCTCAAATATAATTTTTATAATATTACCGAGATTATACACACGCATATACCGTCGGTACTAACATCGATATAACTTCTGATAACGGCAGGCGTGATTATAAAATTGTTTAAACGCGTTTTGTAAATAATCTACGCTCTCATGGCATCGAATTAGCACATCACCCGGTGCATTCTACTCGATACAAAATACCTCGTTGGCTCGAAAATCTCTATTTTCGTGGAGTGGAACGCGGGAACCTGCCGCAGATCTATTTTGGATATATACACGGAATTTGAAAAAACGGCTTTTCCGACGAGCATATTACGTTCGAATAGCAGACGTTCGCAATTTTCAGTTTAACTTCGAAATAATTACCACTTTTTCTTCTGTTTCTTTTTTAACCCGCCTCGCGAAGAAAAGATGAGCGAATAAGCCCTCTAGCTTCTCTCTTTCTCTCTCTCTCTCTCTCTCTCTCTCTCCTTCTCTGTTTCTCTTTCTCTTTCAAAGGTACGCAAGGAATACAGGAACAGAAAAGAGGAGAGGAAAAGACGGAGGGATAGGAAGCGTGGCGTACAAAGTGTCGAGCTAGTTTGCGCTATAATCTACTATCTCGTCGTTTGCAATTAACTTCTCTTGATGATGTCACGTTTCGTTCGCGCCTCATTTCCAGCCGCGCCGTAACAATCTGCCGGAGCTGGCCCGCCCTCTTCTGCTGGGACGATCCTTTTAACGCTCGCCTCTAAATTTCGTAATCAAGTTTTTCCTCGCCGAGGAAATTTGTGAATCTCCCTCTTTCGGAGCGCGCCGTTTCCTCTCTCTATCTCTTTTCCCTCTCTCTATCTCTTTTCCCTCTATCTTCTTCTTTACCTCCTTCTTTTGCTTCTTTCTTTCTCTCTCTCTCTCTCTCTCTCTCTCTCTTTCTCTTTTTCCCTCGTTCACGAGCGCCAAACACTCCTCACACTTTGATGTCAAGCCTTGAACGTCATCAGCCGACCGTTTAATTTACCGGTCAATGTGTTTGATAGGCCCCCTCTTTTTAGCGCCTACGAAACGCTCGCTCTTTGTCGCGCGAATATCGTGCAAGTATCGTGCCATTCTCGTTTCGTATATACTCGGCTACTCGTTTTCTCCTCCTTTTTGACGGTAACATTGTTCCGCGATGCCGTAAACTGACGCGAGTCAACTCAATCTCAAACTTCTTATATATGTACGCTGTGTACACGTGCGAGAAAAGAAATTATTAAAATATTATTAAAACACTAGAACGAGAATATCTCTAGATCTATGAATTCTAGATCTAGATTATTTCAAAAAAGTAAAGGAACATAATTGCAGTTTGCTATTGCTCTGTAAAGAAATTATGCAGACTGCGACACGTATAAAATGAGACATATAAATATTTTCAAAAATATATATTGGATATGAAAAAACTTTATTAACGTCGTAGTGTTTTAAAGAGCGCATACTTCTATCGCCATATCTTTGCAATTATTTATTTATCACGCTTTATCCGCCGTATATTTTTTAGTAAAGCTTCGCAGAATTGCGAAGTCTGTCACCTTCCATCGTGTTCCGCAAAATATCAGTGTCGCGTTATAGATGCTATGGAAATTGCCGAGTGACTTGTCTATTCACCGATCGAATCGCTTATACAGTGTCGCAAAGTGGCATACCTACATATACCAGTCGCTCACATCCGGTATTCGTGGACAAATTGGAGGAAGCGATATAGAGCCTCATAAACTTTTCAATATCGCAAGATCGTTATGCCGTTCAAAGCGGTTGTTACGCGAATCGATAAGAGCGCGAATCACCTGATATGACTTGTTAATCGAATGACATATGCGATATGTTAATGCACTTGAGATGCATTTCATGTGACCCATATTAATTATAACGAAAGTACGTTTATATTTTTAATTATTTATCTTAGAATCTCAGAAATTGCATACGCATGATGATCCAACTTTTTCAGGTTCAATTTCCCGTTTGTTACATGGCTGCGTAAATCGTGAGAGAAATGTTTGGTTCGCAAAATCACTTTTGAAATATAACTTTTTATCTCGTTCCTAAATCATCAGAGATTTGATTGTAAAAGCACGTTAACGCCGCGTCACGGCGAAAATTTTGCCGCGAAATGTCGGGCCTTATTAGAGTCGGTTAAAGGATGCGATGAGCACTCAATAATGTGTGCGACACACCGATTGCGCAAAGTATGCCAAAGTCCAGGAAATGTCGAACCGCGACGACCAGGCCAATAGATGTAACGAATGTGCAAGATAAAGAGCGCATCGCGAGAATTATGCGTGAGGAAAACGCGTACGGTCAGAGGGCGGGCGGGGGG
>NW_021849528.1:373842-389034 GCF_003651465.1 Formica exsecta
GGGAGGAAGGAAAATAGGGGGAAGGTAGATGGGATACGGAGGGTAGAAGAGGCAGAGGCATAGCAAGTGGAGCGAAAATCAGATTTACTCGTTGTCGCCTCCACCCATCATAGCATCGCCACCCACCTTCTACCCTTCAGCCCGTCGGCTCCATTCGAGCCACCCCGAGCACGGCATCCCTGCTTCTTCCCCCTGCCTCCTCCCCTCGCGCATGGATCGCTGCTCTACTCTCTCTCTCTCTCTCTTTCTCTCGCCCCTCGTCCTTCCTCGCAGCGCCCTCTATCCCCCGAGCGCCACCGTCCCTCGAAAGCTCGAATGAGCACCGCCCTTTGATCCTGCCGACAGCCACCCTCCGAGCCACCCAACCACCATCCACCCATCCGTCGACCCAACTCTATCCCCTATGGCCTCCAGGTCGTCGTAACCCCCCTCTCCCCCTCCTCCGATCTCTACCGAACTCACCCATCTTCTGTGCCCGCTGTCTCTTTTTCCGCCACACGTTACGACATTTTTATCCTCGCGCCCCATCCCTCTCTCCCCCTTTCCATCCTTGTCGATCACCCTTTCTCGGGATTTGCCTTCCTCTTTTTTTTTCTCCAAATTACTCTCTCTCTCTCTCTTTCTCTTTCACACACGCACATTTCGAGGACACCGACCGATAAATATGCTACCGGTGGGCCACGCGACTCTCAACGCACGTGCGTGGCCACGAGGCGACGGCTCTCCGACCTTTGAATTTGACGTTCTTGTTCGTCTGGGATTAAGTGAGCTTCGTCGATCGCGCAACTCGACGTTAACGTGGCGTAAAATGTAGTAGAATGCAATAATAGAGAAATCCCCTTTCTCTCTCTCATTGTTATAAGTTTTATCCTAAGATAAGTCAAAATCGGAAAGCATATTACGAATCGTTTGAGAAGCTATTTCTCACACGCTGGGCGGAGGAAAGATATTAAAATCGATACAAGTTTTTTAAAACTACACGTTTCTTCGCAATTAAACACTGTAGTTTATATCAGCTCTTTGATAAAGATCAGAGAGCTGATATAAACTTGATCCGCATTCTTCATTTACTCATGAGAACACATAGTTTGTGTATTATATGCTAGATTGAAACTTGCATCGAGAGCTCTTAAAGTTGGAAGACTTTCTTCTTGTATTTTTTTTTTTGTGGTAAATTATATAATCTTTTTATTCATTTAGAAACTAATTTCTCAATTTTCGTCTGCTTCGAAAAAAGAGCCACTTGATCGAAAGTTTGAAACAATATTATCGCAATAGTTATACATTTTAAAGAAAGAAAAGTTTCTAGTAGATATCTATGAATATAAATTTTTATTTTAAATTTTTTGACAGGAGCTTAAAAAACAAAACAGTTTGTTGACTTTAATTATTTTTTCTTATATTAACTTATCACATTATATTAACCGTTATATTATATAAAAAATAATGTTTTTTGCAAGACTTTTATCTGAAGATCTTCGCAAACAGTCGCATACAGTAAAAGTTCTATCCAACGTTATATCTGTCTGTGCTCGATCACGCCTTAATTTGGGTCAACAGAGCGGGCTTATCTTCTTTTTTGTTCGCCCTAAAATAGCTCGAGTGTGAAACGTTTAGCGCGTTGCAGTTTTTTTAGTTTATCGCAAAGTTCCGATCCGCGAACGTCGAAGGATAATTGAATTCCCCTTGGAAGGGTAGCTTTTAATACTGGCGGTGACTGGTTTTTAAACGTGCTGGCGCAGTCAACAATGACATTTTCCGGTGAAAATGCGCGCGAAAAAAGGGGGAGGCCAGTCCCGGTATTTAAATGGCCATTGGCAGATTACCAATATCGGCGTACTGCTTAGTTAAACGAGTTACCGCGAAAACTCAATACGGCTTGTGCAGAGAGAACGATAGAGAGAGGACAGTGGGAAGGGGAGGGAAGAGTGGAAGAGACAAAGAGATGCATACAGACAGCAAGAGAGAGAGAGAGAGAGAGAGTATAGATCGAGCGTGATCTATGCGTTGAAATTACATAGCGCCGTTACAAAACCACATCGAATGCATATTTGTCTGTTCGAAGGGTCACAAAATGGCGATTCATAGGTACGAAATAAAACGAAAGTACATCAGATTACACCCGCGTGTCGCCGGCGCCGGCGCCGCGCTGGGGACCCGGTTTTAATTCGCAAAATTGCATTGGCGTCGAGCTAATTGCAGTTTAATTCCGCGTTAGGAACTAATTACCAGAGCGTGCAGCCGTATATTTGCGTTTACGGTGAGGCTCGTTAATTCTGTACCAAAACTTCGCGTTTCCAAAGGAGATATATATAGGTATATATATAAAATCCAGTGCGTCGATATTTCCGTGATAGTATCATAATCTGACTCGAAGAAACCTTAAAATACGCGCAGTTCTTTCAGCCCAGGACCACAAGAGACGCCGGGATCGATAGAGGAAAGATTGATCTCTTTCGATGTATCTTGAATAGACTTTTCTTTTCACATGACGAGATTGATTAAAGATAGACTTGTAGGTAATTGATTTACCGCGTGATTTTGTTTGCACTTTTCATAAACTCTCTGCCTTTGTGAAAAACACCGCTGGCCGCGAAAAATGTTTTTCGTCGCGAAAGAAACGCGGCGACTAATGAAATCGGGCGATCACGCATTATACCAGAGGCACATCGATCGGGCGACAAGTAATTCAAGCTCACGCTATTTAACCATTAGCCGACTGAAATATTTTAATAACATGCGCCGCAATGTGTGTATCCAATGAGCACATATCGGATATATTGGCATTTAACATTACGAATTATTCATTTTCGAACCCGATACGAATTCTCAAACAAAGCAGCAGCAGAGAGAGGGAGAGAGAGAAAGAGATAAAGAGAGGAAGCGCACTCGAGAAATTCGATTTAACGAGACCGTCGAATTTCGCAATTTTATATAATCTTTCTGATATCGCACTTTTATTTTAGCTTGCTCAATTATCTATAATCGCAATAAAACGATTATCATAAAACATATATCCTTATAATGTAATTTATATGTGAACGTTTACAATTACATGTAAGATATTTTTTATATGCGTTTAAATTATTTCTAATTATTTTTATATCCGATTGCGTGCAATAATTAATATATATATGTATATGTATATAATATGTATATAATATATATAATAATTAATATGTATGCATTAAGTAATATGTATCCCTATGAACATAATTTCTAATTGTCACATGTAACACCCGCCTTCGCTCATCGAGCATAAAAATCGTAGATAAAAATTGTTTCGACGAATCGCCGAAAGAGCATCGCCGTACAAAGGCACCGTTTAAATAGAGACGTTTCGCTCATTATTCGTCGTGCTCCGGCGTAAAAAGTCTCGGAACATTTTCGCTTGCGTGAACTCGAGTCGAGCCGAACAGGTGCTTTGCCTGTGTGTCTCCTTTTCATTCCCTTCTGATCCCCTCCTTTCCATTCCTCCTTTTCCCTCCTGGTAAACCCTTTTCGCGTATGTGTCGTCGTCACCGGAGCTCCTTCGTTTTGCACAAAAACGGAATCTACGCGCTACGGGA
Source organism: Formica exsecta (assembly GCF_003651465.1). Taxonomy (NCBI): domain Eukaryota; kingdom Metazoa; phylum Arthropoda; class Insecta; order Hymenoptera; family Formicidae; genus Formica; species Formica exsecta. The sequence continues at coordinate 377,412 of NW_021849528.1, forward strand.
CCTCGTTTGCGATTTTCGCAGATCAAACGCACACGCGGGCGTCGCTTGATTGCACACAACGGCGTCATTCGAGCGCATAGGGCCGACCTCGACCTTTGCATCTGGCAAAATATAAGACGCAGGGTGTCTTGCAAAATCACGCGCACTCGTTGAGCTAAAGGTGCTGGAAATTTAGTCGAGAAAAGATGTAGTTTTTTTTTTTTATTGTAGAATTGATAAGCCCACATTCATATACTTAACTTACATTCAAAAAATTAAATTTTATTTTATTTAAGTTAAGTATGTAATGATAAATTGTGTTTCTTCTCTGTTAATTTCGACTTTATCCTTTTGCTTTTGATTGTTTGCGCAAAAATCATCGGCTTTTCATTTTTTATAAAAACATAGACCTTGTAGATTGATCGGAGAATCTGACAGAAATATTAAGATGGCCGTATTCGCGGGGTATACCCGGTATACGTGGGTGGTGCACGCAACCAAGTATAACGTGGGGCTGTTTATAAAACAAAGGACGTTTTGGCGCTGAACTCTCGCGTTTAAGGAACCGAGCAAAGCGCTTTATGCGCTCGTCTAACGTTTCGTGCTTCCAAAGTGGCACCTGTCGCACTTTTCCTTTTTCTCAAAGCTCGACGCGAGAAAAGGACGGTTCAACGGAAAAGACATTTTTCTTTGCATTATTTTGTTTCATTTGTCGCTTTCTTTCTCTCTCTCTCTCTCTCTCTCTCGTCGTTTTCTCGTCGCTTTCTCGCATTCAACGTTTTCGTTTCTCGGTACGTTTTTAACGCATACGAATTCGTCCCCCCGAGGGCAAGTTGTCCATGTAACATTCTGTTCTTTAACTATATTTCTCGGTCCTCTTCATCTTTACATTTGGATGCTGCGCACGAGTCGATTTGTACGCGAAGAGAAAATCGAAGAAAATTTTTGTGTGGATATTCCAGTAATTTTCACGCTCGTTCACTCCCACGTAATTGATTGTAACAATACAAAAATCTAGACTTGACGGTGCGCACATTTGAAGAAAAAGAATCCATGGATGGCGTTCACTATTGCTATCCAAAGTCACTGTTGAAACAGATTCAACGTTGATCGAAATATGAAATACGAGAGAAAATAGTCAGCAGAGGAGGGAAATGATTGCGGAGGCGAGAATGTGGCCTTTGATCCTATTCCTGTTCATCAGTGCCTTTGCTTATCGTCTCCCTTCCATCGGGCAAATGGGCTCTTCAGATTAAACAAATTGTTTGCGCTCACCCTCGAAAAGGCGATCTATTTTCACTTTTGCCCGCTGATATGAATTTGGAAACTTTTGCACCAAAGTTCCCGCGAGCATTAACAATTCTCCGGCGAATCTGCCGATGGCATGTTCAAGGTTAAAAAGTTATTCCTCGAGTTGTGATCTCGTCGGTTCGCGCGTTTGTTTCTCTTTAGATAGCAGTTTATCGATTCTCGGCGGAAGCGGCCGATAGTTGCGGAAAGTTCCGGCGGGGCGCGAGTCCGGCGAAACTTTTCGCCCTATGGAATAAGATACAAACTTATCGGGAATTCAGAAATGTAAAGGGTTGTAAACGGGGAAACAAGGTGAAAGTGAAGAACGGCGGCCTTGCTCGAAAGTTTCTGTTTGCCGACGAGGGAAAAAGTATTTCCTTCGCGAGAACGCGAGGCTTTCCACAATTTACCGTTCTGTAACCATATCTCCTCTTTCGACCGATGTTTCCGCGTTACGAAATAGAGATCCTCTCTTCTTGTATAAAATGTTTCTCCGTTTCAAATATCAAATCAATGAGCACAGATCCATCGGCAAGTGTTTTAATTTTAATTTTAATTAAAGCTCATGTTCGAGACAAATCTATAAACGCACGTTGTATTTATATACTTTCTGCAAAAAATCTGGAATTTTCCAAGCTTTTTTTGATTTCGAAAAAATCAGAGATTTCTTATGGAATCTTATTGGTACCCGGAAAATTTTTTCGAAAAACTTTTGGCAATCCGACAATTGGCCAAGTTAGCAATTAGTACAATAATACAGTGACATACACACACGTTCTCAGGATGACTGTTGTACTTTTGTTCTTTAATCAGCTTTAGAGGTAGCGATATTGCTCTTATAGTATATTGATTAAATTAATGTTACAATTAATAAATTGATAATAAATAGAAAAGGCACATTAAACATATATTCTACTTTATTCGCAACAAGTAGACATTTAAAAATATATTTATAAAAATCGTGAATTATGTATTCAAAATATATCATGTATCATATGCATATTGAATAAATAAAAAAATCACGATTCTCATAAATATATTTAAAATAAAATAAACATCTACACTCTCTTTTTGCGGACATCATTATAATCTTTACTGACTGTTTCCGAGATCGTTTCGAGAAAGCACGCGAGCTTCTTGAGAACAATAACAGCGAATAACGCAATAATGCAATCGTCGAAAGCGCGTCACTCTCGTAAAAATGAAAATTACAGGTTCTACAAACGATCGACTTCCTAGACTGAGAAAAGGGATAGGCTCCGCGTAGCCTTTCGCGTTCTGCTCTTGCATTTCTACGGAATATATAATTACATAATGCCAGGTCGAGGAGAGATTTAGGGGGTGAGAGCCCTTCTCTCTCTCTTTCTTTCTCGAAGCGAGTTAAACGGGCACTCCCTCCTCGGGCGCACACAGGCAATCTTGCGAACCCTAAACGCCAACATTACATAATGGTGAGTTTGCTTCTGAAAGGAACAAAAACCTTATTCAAGCACGACGAGGAAGGACAGAGAAATTTGATAGGGCGACGTTATCCGGTCTCGTATCTCGCGCGCCCGTAATGTCATATATGTGTTATTAAGTAATTTCGGCTCTCTCGAGAAATGACCCGATGACATAAAGTAAGGTATATTAAGATAAATGGATTGTTCGCGTTCGAGTTGAGAGCTCAGCGAGAAAAGAAAAATTGCAGACTTAGAAATTTGCATAATCTTGCGCCGAGTTTCGTCAATGTTTGCGCTACTTTAGAGATTGCTACTTTAAACCGCGTTGCACGCGCGTCTGCATCGGTTTGACAGATGCGTGTCTCGCGCGACTTAACGGGGCGCGAAAGAATTAGGCGCGGTTCTCCGCAAATTGCCCGACATCGTTTAAGCGGCCGGTGCTTCCTCGGTGCTTCTCTGAAGTGCGCCCTTTTGTTCTTTGTATTCTTCGCGCGCGCCTCAAAGGGGGTGCCGTGAAAAAAAAAAAACACCACGACACAGGCCACACGACGACGTAGGCGAGAGAAAAACCTCCGAGATGTGCATCGCAAGGAAGCAACAGTTAGTAGCGGCCGCGCGCGTGGTTTTAAGTTGGTCGCCATTGCACGAAAGTGGGTTAAACAAAAGTTCCACATGTGCGGGTGAAACGATGTCATCCCTTACGTTAATCTCGTTTTAAAACGCGACGAGGAACGTCTCCTCGAAATAAATGAAATGTATTTATATTAATATAAGTGCAATTATATTTAAGATAATTGAAAATGTTCAGTGAATCTTGCATTTACGTAAAGAATATATCGATAGATATAAGGAAACGAAAGGGCGAGACGCAATTGGACCCCGGTTAGGTGGGTCGCCAGTATAACCAACGCGGTTAACGTTCTAAGGGCTAAGTTCGTAACAGTTGCAGCGGAAAGTGGGTTAAAGGAGGAACTCGCCTACACATAGGTCTTGAGCGTCCCGGCATCGTCGGTACCGGAAGGGGGCAAGAACGCGTACATACGTACGCGAGAGGGGGATGATCCTGGCGTCGCGCAACACGCATATAACCCCCGCGCGCGTGTTAGGGAGTGAGACTTGTACCCGCGTGTGTATATATGCACGTGTGTCTGTGTGTGTATTCCGGCAAGCAAGCCTGTGTGCAAGCCGGTGGACGCAGGCGCCGGTAGCCATGGCGACGATTCCTTCGGATTGGCCGCAGCTTCCACTTGAATCCCCGCCGCCCACACCCCCGGTCGGGCCCTGCTATCCGCCACCATCGATAACCCCTCCGGCTCTCGCGTAGTCGCGTTCAACCCCGTCGTCGCCGACCTACCTGCCTACCTATCTACCCCGTCCACCCTCTCGCCGCGTTCTCTTCGCTTCTCTCCGCTTCCCACCTTCTTTCTTTCCCGTTCTCTCTTCCCTTCCATCCCCGTCGTCTCCTACCACCCTCTTCTGTCCTCTCCCACCCTCCGCTACCCCGGTCGGTCGGTCGGAGGCGGCCTGACCACCCGACACGGTCGTCCACCATTCTTATCCTGCGCGCTCGTTTCCCTCATCACGAATGTCGAACGCAGGTATACGCTTTGGCCGTCGCTTTGGTTTTCTTGGTGTTGCTCGCGGTGACGTTTGAGGATAGAGCCTGTTGCGGGTCAGGATAAACGGAAATTAACCCTGCGATTTATAACTACCTGAGCGTGCGTTGTAATGATTTCAGCGACGATCTGAATTCCGTCTAACGGCATACATACCAGTACAAAAAAATTTGTACTGGTAAAGATTTATTTTTCGATGAACGAAAAATTGCGGAAACTCAGCAAATATCATATTTTTCAAGATTATTCAAATTATATGATTTTTAATAGGGAACCGTTGATCAACAAACCTCGATCGCTGTTTCATCGACGTTTGAAAATCATGCTAAACGCATTCCGCGTTCTCGAACTCGGTTAAAATAATAACCAGAAGCAGTATTCTCGCGTGTGGGCCGCTCGGTAGACTTGGTGTATTCGCGATTAATTAACTCCAATACATCGTCGGCGTTATTAGCGTAGGTATGCTACGCGTGCGGAGATGAGAGATGCCGCGTGCGTGTGCGTACGCTCTCGCCGAGTCACACGCGTGCGCATGCACGCATGCGGATAGGATAAATGAAACGCCGCACACTCGACCAATTATCATCCTATTTAACGCGAAGAACTAACCGGCGCGCTGCCGCCTCCAGGCAATTGTTGTCTCGTGCGCGCGAGTATTAATCTCACGACTTATAATATACACGTCGACACTATTTGCCGATAATTCAAGCGTGTAAAATCTATAAGGCTTGTCGTGGCGAGAATGCAAACTATTTTGATCAGAAACAAGTATCTCAAAATCGAGAAAAGGAGACTCCCAAAGCTTTATCGCAAAAAGAAAAATGATTGCGATAGAATATCTCGAGAGCAACATAATTTAATAAAAGAAAACTCAAGAAAAAAAAATTGTTAAATGAAAATTTTTCATGTTAATTATTAATTTTTGATCTCAAAACTGCTTTATCGCTTCACAATTTAAAAAAAAAAAATGACATTAAAGTTTGAAAAAGGATTATTTTAATGTAATTTTTATATGATTATGATTTAAAAAATCTTTTAAAACTGAAAGTTTTTTAATATCACAATATATATTTAATTTTTAATTAGAATAAAACTTATTCGATACTTTACATATCATAGATGTAGCATAGTAATCTTTCTTATACAACCTTAACTTTAATTTTCTCTAAATTATGACAAAGTGTTTTGGAATTTTGCCGGAATTACATTCAGCGTAAAAAATTCACGGAAACTGATTACTCTATTTCCAAAATAAATTATTACATCTTTAGAATTCTTTTTTAGATATAAAAATTTCGAGATATACTCCACTAGTTTACAAGAATTATAAAGCAATTAAAATTCAACGAAAATATATATATTGCAGATTGTTTACGTCGTGCGCTTCGAGAACAACGTGTTATCGTTGTTCAGCGAGCGCGACGAGCGTACGTGTGTAATTGCGACAACGGCGCATATCACGACACGGTTTAAAAAACAGTACAAAGACGAGCGAGGGACACACACGAGGTATAATGATTACGTCCTCTCACCACCGTCGTCTTCCTGACGACGGCGGGCATGCGCGTAGTACGGGAGACGCACCTATACAACCGCGCGCGATGAATATTCAACCCTCTCGCGCAACCAACCCTCTGTATGGATCACTTCTGGAACAACTCAGGTCTCGCTCGATTACGCGTACTTCCGCCGAGCCGTATTATAATCCGTCCAAACGCATCTCACCGCGCATGATATTGCCGAGTCCTTTCTCTCGAACGTCAATATCTCGAAAAGAAGTGTGTCGTTACGCAAAGATGGAAAAACGAATATTTCTTATCTGCATGTACGATATTTAATCTTGATTCATAAAATCAGATATTTATTGTTAAGAGCTTTCAGAGATACTACTAATAATCAAATATAATGTATAGGAAGATTAATAAGGAAGCTTGCTTTATTATATTCCAAGAATCATTTGAAATTAAGTTTGTGAAATTTAAGAATGGGAGAGTCTTGTTAAAATTCGCGCATTTGCATAGTACAGGTTTGAAGATGAAAAATTTTTATGGCAGAAAAGAAAGAAGAAGAAAAGAGAGTTACTATCATTATATATTAAAAAATCATATACATACATATAGGATATATTAATTATATCAAGTATATTTTGAAATTTTGATATTAAAGAAAAAAACTTGTAAGCTTTTGTGATTTCGTTATCAAAGTGACGATTGTGGAGAGACGCGAAAGTGGTTAATATATTTTTTTTTGAAAAAAATGCAGAAAATGATAATAATCTCTCCGACTTAAAATGCTCTCTTTTTCTCTGCGCGCAGAGTGCGAGTACACGTGTACTCTGCTACAAGGTAACAATTACATCCATGTTCGGGCTGTCATGTTCCCTGCGCATCACGTTGACTAGATAATTCCAACGTCTCGTTTAATTATGCACGTACGGTTTTGCTTATTGCATCAATCTGTCAAATTTATACCGCCCCTATGAGTAATTGCGTGTAATGTTCGATCCATGTCTGACGAACGCGCGTCTATGAACGTTGTCATTATGTTGATAATTAGAATACATTAATGATGTTGTCAACAAGTTCTGCAGATGCAAGAAATTTAATTATTCGATTTACCGAAGAGAGACGGTTACGATAAGCACGTATTTCCGTGAGCTGCGAAAATTATAAATGTGATATCTTTCATCTCAATATGAAGAAGAATTTTTAGCGGCATTGACTAATCTTTCCGTTATCCAACTATCCAATATCTTAACACATCTTCTCGTCTAAAGTTTAAGGATAAGTTGCGAATAATACTGACGGAGAATTCCATAATCCGCACGCGGTAACTCGACCTGTTTAGGAATAAATACAGGAACGAAGGGCGAGGATCTCGTCGTCACCCTCCCTCTCTCTCTCTCTCTCTCTCTCTCTCTTCTTCCCTCGTTGTCGGTACTTGGACGTCCGTCGGTCGTCGGCGTTGGAGCCAGTTTTCCCCATTCCCAACCCTACCACTCTGCAACCCCGGCGGTATTGCCATCCCTCACTTCCCCCTCGGTCTTCGGAGCGTCCCCGCGACCCCCGCGGCAACCCCGGTCGAACGAGCGAGGGAAACCCTTCCTCCCTGTCCCCAGAGCGCCTACGCCTCCCGCGTTGCCCCGGCAACCTCAGCTTGGGGTTGGCCACCACCGCCTCCGTGTTCCACGGCTCCATTCACCGCGTCACCCCTTCCTCGCTCCTTCTCCTCCGACGCGTCCTCCGCCCTCTTCTTCCCGCCGTCGTTCCTCATCCCTATCTTCGGCCTCTCTTCCATTTCCCCACTCGCCCCATCCTTCTCTCTCTCTCTCTCTCTCTCTCTCTCTGTCTCGCCTGACGATGTTGCTTCGCCTCGGTCCAACCCTCGTCGGTCTTTACCCTTCTACCCTGGTTTCGACCTCGTCTCGTCTGGAGTCTGCGAGAAAGAGAGCGAAAAAGAAAGAAAGAAAGAAAGAGATGAAGAGAGGGAATGGAAGGTTGGTCCAAGAGGAAAAGAAACGAGGAGAGAAACTGCACAGCAGCGACGACGGCTCCTCTGGAAGCCAACCGGATTAACGTACCTCGAATAATTCATGCATATTTTCGTGCCACGCGAGGAAACGTGCTAGACCGGGCCAATTTCAGCAACGATGACTGTAAAAAAGAGAAAGAGAGAGGAAGAGAAAATGCGAATGTGAAAATCTAATTTATCGACATTTTTAAACAAGCTTTATACTAATGATATATATCAAAAGTAATAACTTGAATGTGCATACGTGATGCAGGCACATCGATTGTTTACGGACGATAATTTCTCATAAACACGTCGCATAATAGCATCCATTTATACGTACAATTGTCTCAGAATAAATACGAGTTATTTACGTAAATCGCGACGAGGAACAATTTCAAGCAGAAACACATCGCTCTTGACGAGCAGGCGCCGCGTGTCGCTTCCCGACGTGAATCTGTAAGCGACGCGACCCTCTTCCGGGGGAGGCTCTGACGTCGTCAACGACGAGTTGAACTTGTTACAACGTTACGCGATTCCTCCGTCGAGAGGGAGAGTTCTCTCCGCTCGTGTCTGACACTTTTTCGCCGCTAGTATAGGGTGAATCAAATTGTCACCGCGCTGAAGGCAGTGAAGGAAAAGGGACTATTCGATCTTCCAAATGGAAGATTCGTATATGGCCGTGTTGTTGCACGCGAAAGAGGGAGAGCGAGAAGGAACGCGGGGAAGGAGGTCGAAGGGGGTTAAATCGATGGTAAACTCTCTCTGTCTCTTTCTCTCTCTCTCTTCGTCGACAGAGGGGAGAGAAAGACCAGGCTCTGCTCTTCACGAACTCGGGCTGAGCAACACCGGGAGACCGAACACCCGAAACTTCGAATCGGTCTCCGGTCCCCGTCCCTTCTCGCAAATTCGCCCAGGTAATTCGATTATATCCGCGTCGCTCGTCCTGCGAGGCGAGTCGCGATCGATAATACCCGGCCTTTCACGTCCGATCCTGCCGGTATCCGATTCTCGCGGTCAAAAGGTATCAGTTTTCGTTGCGCATATCTCGGAGAGGAGACCAAGTCGCGAAGAAATTCGCGGCCGCGGCGGCCTGTCATTTATATCAGCTGATCATCCGTAACTATTTATAGTAAATTGGACGCGCGATAAACGTGTTATTTTCTGCGAGGTGTCATTTAACGATTAATTAATACAGTAAATATCGTGTTGAATATCACAGAAATTTCACGCAATTCAATCGCCTTATCGCTCTTTACTCTCTGGCCTCGCACAAAACACACTCTCACATAAATTTTATCAATTCCCAATTCTCTAAAGTTACAGCACGAAAGTATCTTATCGCGCGATAATTCGATTACGCGGAAGTGACAACGAGTGTTAAACAGAGATAAAGCAGCGAGATTCGAGCCCGGTCGCGACGATAAACAACGCCGTCGCCGCCGCAAGAAAAAGATTACGTGTGTTGTGTGTGCGTGCCTATCGTCGCGCACGCTATCTTTGAAATATGTTTCATCCGGGTCGCGCCGGCGTTACATGGAAACGCGCTATATCGGTGGCATTCCGGGACAGATAACCCAATTAAAAGCTACACACATACACAAAGACAGGGCTCGCTAGCCGCGCATACGGTTCTCGCATGCCGTATTCGTAGTCATAGAAAGGCGGACCCGTATCCGATGTAAAGGCAGATACGACGACAGATACGCAAGCGTCGGCCGTTCTAAAATCGTTAATCGGGAACGCGAGCCGGAGGCTAGTTTCCATTCTAGGCGTTAATTGATACGACGCGGAATTGCTGTGTACTCTTTCGAATTCGCTCCGGCACATTCGTGATAAAAAAGCGCGAAATATATGCGAGTCGTGCTGCGGCAAGTTATGTGGCGTTGTTTATCCACTATGAAATAAATAAACAAATGTGTCTGTATAATCCTTAAGAATAAATATATAAATTTTGCTATAATTATATTACTAATAATTTTTACTGTCGTATTAATTTTTGATTCTCATATTTAGCTTCTTTTCCACGCAACTCGGGCAAGCAACTGAAGAAATAAAATAATAGATCAAACGAGTCGCGTGAAGAAATAAAAATTCAAAAAAACTTCAATAAAACAGTTAGAATATGTTATAGTTGAAATATGCACGCAATTGATAGTGTGAAGCTTAAGGATACATAATTACTATAATTATGTTTCTACAATTATTGATGTACCTATATCTCACGCGAAAATCGTCGGGATTTAATTAAAACGTGCTACATCGCAATTCACTCATTTTCGGAATGTGTGTACATGTTTCGTCGCCAATTCTCTCTCTCGCACTAGCTAAATTAAACCGGATCCTGGTGGATCAATCGTGACGGCGCGATAGATCGCGATGGATCGCAACTGTTTGCGCGCGCGTGAAAAGTCCGGGGGCGTGTAGATAACCCGCGACGTACCTGAAAGAGTAATCTCACGCATACGGTACACTACATATACCTACCTCTACCTATCTACCTACCTACCTGGCTGCCGCTGGCATGGCCGATCGATTACCGTGTAGCCGCGCGGTGCGGTGCACGGTGTGCCTGCCGCCACGTACCGCAACTACGTGACAAATATTATCGCGATCGACCGACCTGCGCCGCGTTTGATGTGGACGCGTTTATGAAATGCCGACACGCCGATAATCATGCGCGCGACCGGCGCCCCAAGGCTAAATCCGATTTGTAATATTAATCCCCAGCGTCGCGCCTCGACGCGATATCTTTTTCTCATCTTTCCTCTGTGTGTGTGTGTGTGTGTGTGTGTTTTCGTCTCTATCTGCTTTTTGTCTTTTTTAAAATCCCAACCGAGGAAAACGCTCTGAGCGTATATCTCTAACATTTTTAAATGAGAAAACAAGCGGCAAAAAAAAGTTTCTCTAAAAATATTATATGTTTATTATTCTCTCAACACTATTTATTATTATATGTATAATTTTCAATTATCTCAATTTCCATTTGATTGTAGATATAGATTTTTTTTTGCATCTCTCGATAATTTGTGTCGCAAGTCAAAACTTTCCGCAACTGTTTTTAATTATTTCGACGCGTAAACGAAAATTCAGTTATATTCCTAAATCCCAATTAAAATCGTTAGTTAAAACGAAATATGTCGGCGCGTGTCAACGGTACCGCGTATACCCGTGTAAGCGTTTTCCAGCTACAAAGTTTATTTTTGCTTTGCTCTGTATAAAATTAGTCGCGCGACGAGAACGATTTTGCGTGATTAATCGCGGATATAATTCATTCCGAGAGCGCGTTGTTTTTTCCAATTGTTGAGATTGTTCTGATTACAGCGTTATACCCGGGGATCGGGTGTCAACGATCTGCGTTTAGCGCGCGCGATAAACAGCCTGAACAAACACCGGGGCGGAAAAGCCCCGGTGGTGCTTTTAACTACGAAGCGGCCGAAATACAAATCTGCGCCACTCTTTGTGGACTAACTTTTGCTACGCGCGCGTTCTCCTGGCAGAAGCGAGTTCTCCAAACACGCCGGGCGCCATTACGAGGCCAAATGGATCGGTATATTTAGTTGACTTTGGCCCGCACTCAGATCTCGCGAGAGATCTCCAGCAGCCGGTCGCCGGTCGTTGACGTACACATGGTATGCGACGGTATGCGCACGCGAAATTGCCCGGCAAGACATTTAGCGTATGCTTGTTAATTGCTCGCGCCATATTTTCCCCTCGGACATTGCGAATGGCGACATTAGAGCGAGGCGATCGTTATATATGTATACGTTATTCACGTATTTCCTG
>NW_021849528.1:389046-395342 GCF_003651465.1 Formica exsecta
GTGTAGTATCGCACGTAGATGTAGCGGAGGATTAGAAATGTAAACCGTGCGAGCTTTTAAAATTAGTGGAAGAGATAAGCGTTTGGAATTTCCGCAAGATATTTCGTCGACACGTCGGCCCCCTCCTGTCCTCTCGTGGAAATTTGCGTGCGACGAGGCTTGAGCAGACGGAAATCCTTATCTGTCGTCAGGCGGTACAGTCCTTGGGCGCGTTGCGACTGTCACGCGAATGTCTCGTGATGAAACAGACAGACAGGCAGGCAGGCAGGCAGACACGCGTGGACGCTCGAACGAGGAGGTGACTGTACATGTCTCTCGTCTCATCGTGCCCCCCTTCCTTCGCCGCTCGCGCTCGCCGCCTCGCGTTCTCTCGCTTCAACCACCCCCGCGCCCCCAACGCCTCCCCCGTCCTTCCCCGCGCATACCGTGCCAGCCAACGAGCCGGGGCCGCTTTCGCTTTGTGCGCGCCGGGGCGGCGGTACATCAAAGCCTTCTAGTTCCCGCTCCGGCCTTTGACGATCGCGTCGCGGCCGCTCGCTCAGTCATCGCTCGGTTGTAGGCGATGCCGGCGCGCCGTAGATGAGCGGCTCGCGCGCGCGCGCTCGCACGAGGAGCGCGGGCTCCTCGGGATCTGCCGCGGAATCTTTGCCGTTCGATAAATACGGGTGATCTGGATTTTGCGACGAGAAAGAACGGCGATCGGATTTCTGGTGTCGTTCGCCAACGTGTTTACGTGTCCGTGTGACTTTGAGGTGATCGCAAAGGGCAACGCGATTAGAAGATGTCGCCTCGCGGTGGCAAGTGCGCGCGTGTCAGCAAGGTGGCGGCCACCAAGGGGCGTCAAGCGCGCGGCCAGCATGTTTCCGTGGGTCTTGTGGAAGGTGAAGAAACAATGACGACGACGACAATGGCACTGGTGACAACAATCGCGACAGCGACGTCGACGACGACGATGACGTCAAACGAAACGGCAGTCGCAGCGACGAGAATGGACAAGCCCGCGGTGCACACGACGGCGTGCAACGACGAGGGTCGATCGCAGTGGTCCGGGCGCATGCGCCAGTCCCTGGAGAGCAGCTCCGAGCCAGCCCGTGAAAACGGTACCCCGTTGCATCGTTGTTATCCGGAGAGGCAACGACGACGGGAGAGACACGTCGCCGCGGGGAGGAAGCATCGACCGGCGAGGTGTACCGAGAACGCCGCCACCGTCGCTGCCGGCTCCTCGTGCTCGTCGACGTCGTTGTCGTCGCCGCCACCGGCGCTTTCCTCGCCCGCATCTTCCTGTACGTCCTCGCGCCGCTCCACCTCACCGCCGTCGTGCGTCTCGTCGCCGACGCGCTCTTCCACCTCGTCGTCGGTCACGAGCGATCCGCTAGCGATCAAACCAGCGGCCGCAAAGCGGAAGCGGAACGCCGCGGGAACAAAGCAGGACAGCGACAGCGGAGCGGCGACTCATGGAGCGACGGAAATTGCGACGATTACCTCCTCGACCACCGTGTCTACCACGTCACCGTTTCCCTCCCCCGTGTCCACGTCTTCGGCGTCCTGCCGGACGACGACCACTCCGCGCGGCTACGTCGGCGATCATGGCGCCGCGCATCCGTCCTCATCCGCCCTCGAGAGGCTGAGAAATGTCCTTGAAAATTACGAACGCGGTCGGATCTATCTCGCCCATGTCTGCTACCTGGACTGGCGGGATCTGCCAGGTAAACGGCGTGGCGGAGGTCGCGACGCTACGAGGAGCAGCGAACGGGTGTGGGTGGTGGGGGCGGCGGATCACGAGGGTCATCATCGGACGCGGTTGTTGGTGGCCGGACGTCACTGGCGGCCACGTTGCTTACGCAAGGTCAACATGCTGAGCCAGCCGGTGGTATACGCTGGTGGCGGTAGGGGCTCCTTAACCGTCGATCTCTTTCTCTGGTGGTTCCATCACGAGTTTGCCGTTACAGCGATGGCGATGCATCCGGATGGCGCCGTGCTGGTGGCCGAGAGCGCCGATTACCTGCCACCGGAGGGTGACTGCGTCGCCGCGGACGGCCTAGTGCGGCTGTTTGTGGTGCCCAAGGATTGCATGGAAACACGGTTGGTGATCCGAGAGCTGAGAGTGCGACTAGCCACCGGGTTACTGTCTAAGGCACGCTGCGGCGTTTATCGCGACAAAGTCTTTTCGAGTTCGAGCGAGGAAATGGCCGATCATCGGTTGGACGCGTACCTGAAATGGTTTACGTTGAAGGAAGCATTCGCGGATCTCCATCGCGCCTGGCTAAGCGTTCGGTCGGACACTTTTGCTCGTAGCTGGACGTTGCCGCGAGATCGCGACGATCACTCGTTAGCGGGACGTAACGGCGCCATTTTGCCATCCAGAATCCACGCGGTGGATCAGGAGGAAGACAGGATGCTGCTCGTCGAGCTGCAGAATCTTGCAAGGGAGGCTGGACTGGAAGTCGACGACGAGGAGCTAGGCAGGTGGATCGTCGACGAGGAGAGCGCTTTGGCGCGTTTTGTCAGGAAGCGGGAGCCGGACGAAGAGCAGCAAGGATGTCGGGTGAAGATCGAGGCGGATGACAAATGGTCGGAACGCAATGGCGATGAAAATGAAGACGGAAACGACGGCGTCGAGGAAGACAACGACGAGGAGGAGCCTACGGCTGAGGAGGCTGTCGGACTACTCTCGAGGGTACTGACCTGGATGGAGAGGGAACCCTTCGATCCAGGACTCTTGCTGGCGGTCAGATCGATGCGCGATACCGCTGCACTTATGGTAAGCGGCTGATAAGAGACAACCCGCTCGAGAGCCTCTATATCGATCGTTTACGAGACGAGGGGTGGGAGCTAAAGAATGAAAAGAGAGAGAGAGAGAGAGAGAGGGAGAGGGAAAGCGTGAAAAAAACATAGAAAAGTGAGACGAGAGAGAAGGGATGAATCACGCGCAATCCTTCGAGTTTGCGAACAGATTGAACTAATTTCATCGACTGTCACTTGACAAAGAGCGACCGGAGGGTTAAAGAAGTAGTGGGCGGATTACACTGCTATGCCTCGAGAAGGGCACTCGAATCCGACGATACGCGAACGGAAAGGTCGAACGAACCCTCGAGGAGTACATTTCTCCTCTCTTCATGTCCCGTCTTTGCAAATTAACGCTCGAGCTGGTCCTCGATAAGCATTCCCCCTCGAGGCGAATCGAATTGATGGATATCGCGTTTCTTTTGAGAGTCGTGAACTGTAAGTCCTCGGTGTTATCCTTGCGCCTTTCACGCCGTTGACATTACCGCGGTATCTAAACACGGTCATGTGATAGGAATTCTCAAACGTGTACACATATATATTATATCACGCATGCGTTATATGCAGACTCGCGATAAAGCAGCATAGTACCGTAAGCAACGGATAAACAGGCGATTATTATCAACATTAGGATAACGATTAATGATTGCTGGCGAGAAGGATCGTCCAATTAATACTTATTATATAGATTACTATATTTATAATGCATTAGTAGATGTGTGTGTGTGTGTGTATTAGGAATTTAAAAATATTCCACATATTTTTTTTGCATTTTATAATACAATATATCATAATGTAGCAACATGATAATTATCTGAATCACCCCGTAGTATTTTCTCTTTAATTTATAGTGAAATTATATATTAATTGTTCTCTCATCAAAATATAGATATATCACAGATTCTTTTTACGAGAAATTTGCGCTTTTTATAAAATGTTGGACTCCACAGAGATCCGACGTTTTTATAAAGAGGCTGACTACGAAAAAAATCTGCAAAACATATATTTTAACAAACAGAAAATCCAATATATGGCAAGATATGTGTATATTCAGTGCATTAATTCGCTTACTCTGTTGTTTTACAGGCGAG
Organism: Formica exsecta; assembly: GCF_003651465.1. Taxonomy (NCBI): domain Eukaryota; kingdom Metazoa; phylum Arthropoda; class Insecta; order Hymenoptera; family Formicidae; genus Formica; species Formica exsecta. The sequence goes on from NW_021849528.1 coordinate 392,922, forward strand.
CAAGATGGCAGGTTTGGCGGGGACGCATCCGAGCGGGCTGCCCTTCTTTTGCCCTAACGGAGACCATCTGACGCAACCACCTCCCGCCCACATGGGCATACCACCCTACGGGGCGCTGGACGCTGGCAAAGCGGCTGCCGCGGCCGGTAAGTACTGTTGATCATCACTCACGCATCCCTAGAAACATTTTTTTACCGCAACAAGTTTCAATCTTCATCTAATTTTTTCGGTAATCTTTTCTCTCGCGATGATTAGTTGTTGCTTTCTGTGATTTGTTTGACAATCTAAATTTCTCGTGCCGTAATAATTTATAATTTAATATAATTCTTATGTTATAATATAATAACTTATAATTTATTATAATTTAATGTTATGTTGAATTCTTTATACAAATTACTAAAAAGATAACGTGCCTTTGCAAGAAATTAATAAAATGCTTTATATTTGATGTATTTGGCTTTCGTTGGAGGTAGATTCGGTATTTTCTTATCGTACTTCACAAATTTAATAAAATCTACTAGGGTAGGTTGTTGCTCTCGTAGATATATAAGATAAGTTTTCACTTATTTATTTGGAAGATACTAGGACTAAGAATTTTTAGATTGAATATCGTTGATATGACTTTTAATTATCATAAAATTATCGCAACTTTGTGATATTAATTTTCATTTATAAATCGAATAAAAATTCGAATAATTTTTTATCTAATTTGTGTTGTAAAAGAAGAGAGAGGAAGAAAAAAATAGAGTGTTTACACGGAACTAAAATGTGAAGCCAATAGGCACAGATTGCAGCTTTAAACATCAATCGCGTTTACTTATCATTTGCAGAAACGTAAATATACAGCCGCTAATAATATAATAAAACTTCATTTGACGCATGCACTTTCGATGTAAACTTTGAACTACCTCTGTATCATCCTGATCCTCCCCCCTCCCTCTTCACGCGTATCGGTTGAATCAACAATTCTTTCACGAAGTTAATCCGCTATTGTCCGGCCAAATATTGACGTTCCTCTTCAATTGTAATTGATGAATACTTTTCGTCTCGCTTGCGTGTAATCGACACGCTTCGCCTAAAAGAGAGAGAGAGAGAGAATCGTTTTATATATAATTTTATTGTACCGAGCTATGCAAATATTAACGTAACCATTGTAATCTGCCGCCGAGCGAGTTCGGCTTTTGCACAAACCGCGTTTGCGACCGTTAACGTGTAACGTACGTTAATCTTTGTTACTGCGATTTGATAGACGAAACAGCAAATTACACAAATTCACAGTGCATAAAGTGATTTATATAGATACTACTTCAGGTATTAAGCATTTAAAAATCTCCCCAAAAATGCGAACGCAGAAAATGCAGAAACATGGAAATGTCTCCGTGTTCTGCATCCTCTCTCTTTCTCCCTTGGGTTAATCGCAAGCGTATTCTCGATTAGACTGCTCTCGAGTTAAAAAATGGCCGATAGATGTGCAAGCGTCGATACTCCTAAATAAAGGAATATTTCTTATCAAGTCAAGAGTCACGGCGATGTCGAAATTTAAATGGGGGCTGTAAAGAGGACGGTACAACCTCTCCGAAAAGAGAGAAACAGGCATTTTGCGAAAGAGAAAGAGAGAGAGAATCGCGAATTGGCGTCAAGTACGAGAATAAGAGGACTCACCATTAGGCTAATCAGCCGAGCATGCGACTCCCTTCTAGCGCTGGGTCAAGGGGGTTTCCACTCGCCCTCTCTGCTTCTGTACAGCTTCTCCGCTTCTACCTGCTCTACCCTCGATCCTTTCCCCTCTCCCAGCATGCTTTCTCCCTTCTGTCAACTTGTAATCATCGCGAAGATTCTACCATCGGTACGCCGGCGTGACCTTGAGGAGAAGTTTCAAAGTAGCGTTATCCCTCGGAGAGCTTGATGCGTTTGCTTCTGCAAATCAAACTTATCTCAAGACATGATTTTCATCGCGTTGTTCTCGCAGTACGAAACTCCACGAGTTTTCTCTACGGCTTTGTCGACACGTTCTCGCTCCTTCCCGCGCGCGATATTTTTCATCCCCCTTAGAGACCTCGGAGTATGTAAATATTGTTGATAACGTTTATGCACACGACCACGGCGCGGCGGGTCGGGTTCTTTGTCTTGCAAACGAGGGTAGCGTTTCGTCTCTTCGCGGAATGAATCGAGACTCAACTTCACTCCGCTTTGCTTCCCCTCCTCGACTGCTCCGGAACGACGATCTTTCTCCTCCCCTTCTCCACTTCCGAGATCTCGAACCACCTTTCGAATGCCAACGTTTCCAATTTCTCTTTCTCTCCGTTCGTCCTCTTTTGCTCCGCATCTCATTTGCTCTGTTCTTTATCTTGTTCGATATCTTCCATTCTCTTCTCGCTATTCATCTTCTCTCTCTTTTTCTCTCTCTCTCTCTCTCTCTCT
>NW_021849528.1:397535-412034 GCF_003651465.1 Formica exsecta
CGTCGTCGGTCACGAGCGATCCGCTAGCGATCAAGCCAGCGGCCGCAAAGCGGAAGCGGAACGCCGCGGGAACAAAGCAGGACAGCGACAGCGGAGCGGCGACTCATGGAGCGACGGAAATTGCGACGATTACCTCCTCGACCACCGTGTCTACCACGTCACCGTTTCCCTCCCCCGTGTCCACGTCTTCGGCGTCCTGCCGGACGACGACCACTCCGCGCGGCTACGTCGGCGATCATGGCGCCGCGCATCCGTCCTCATCCGCCCTCGAGAGGCTGAGAAATGTCCTTGAAAATTACGAACGCGGTCGGATCTATCTCGCCCATGTCTGCTACCTGGACTGGCGGGATCTGCCAGGTAAACGGCGTGGCGGAGGTCGCGACGCTACGAGGAGCAGCGAACGGGTGTGGGTGGTGGGGGCGGCGGATCACGAGGGTCATCATCGGACGCGGTTGTTGGTGGCCGGACGTCACTGGCGGCCACGTTGCTTACGCAAGGTCAACATGCTGAGCCAGCCGGTGGTATACGCTGGTGGCGGTAGGGGCTCCTTAACCGTCGATCTCTTTCTCTGGTGGTTCCATCACGAGTTTGCCGTTACAGCGATGGCGATGCATCCGGATGGCGCCGTGCTGGTGGCCGAGAGCGCCGATTACCTGCCACCGGAGGGTGACTGCGTCGCCGCGGACGGCCTAGTGCGGCTGTTTGTGGTGCCCAAGGATTGCATGGAAACACGGTTGGTGATCCGAGAGCTGAGAGTGCGACTAGCCACCGGGTTACTGTCTAAGGCACGCTGCGGCGTTTATCGCGACAAAGTCTTTTCGAGTTCGAGCGAGGAAATGGCCGATCATCGGTTGGACGCGTACCTGAAATGGTTTACGTTGAAGGAAGCATTCGCGGATCTCCATCGCGCCTGGCTAAGCGTTCGGTCGGACACTTTTGCTCGTAGCTGGACGTTGCCGCGAGATCGCGACGATCACTCGTTAGCGGGACGTAACGGCGCCATTTTGCCATCCAGAATCCACGCGGTGGATCAGGAGGAAGACAGGATGCTGCTCGTCGAGCTGCAGAGTCTTGCAAGGGAGGCTGGACTGGAAGTCGACGACGAGGAGCTAGGCAGGTGGATCGTCGACGAGGAGAGCGCTTTGGCGCGTTTTGTCAGGAAGCGGGAGCCGGACGAAGAGCAGCAAGGATGTCGGGTGAAGATCGAGGCGGATGACAAATGGTCGGAACGCAATGGCGATGAAAATGAAGACGGAAACGACGGCGTCGAGGAAGACAACGACGAGGAGGAGCCTACGGCTGAGGAGGCTGTCGGACTACTCTCGAGGGTACTGACCTGGATGGAGAGGGAACCCTTCGATCCAGGACTCTTGCTGGCGGTCAGATCGATGCGCGATACCGCTGCACTTATGGTAAGCGGCTGATAAGAGACAACCCGCTCGAGAGCCTCTATATCGATCGTTTACGAGACGAGGGGTGGGAGCTAAAGAATGAAAAGAGAGAGAGAGAGAGAGAGAGGGAGAGGGAAAGCGTGAAAAAAACATAGAAAAGTGAGACGAGAGAGAAGGGATGAATCACGCGCAATCCTTCGAGTTTGCGAACAGATTGAACTAATTTCATCGACTGTCACTTGACAAAGAGCGACCGGAGGGTTAAAGAAGTAGTGGGCGGATTACACTGCTATGCCTCGAGAAGGGCACTCGAATCCGACGATACGCGAACGGAAAGGTCGAACGAACCCTCGAGGAGTACATTTCTCCTCTCTTCATGTCCCGTCTTTGCAAATTAACGCTCGAGCTGGTCCTCGATAAGCATTCCCCCTCGAGGCGAATCGAATTGATGGATATCGCGTTTCTTTTGAGAGTCGTGAACTGTAAGTCCTCGGTGTTATCCTTGCGCCTTTCACGCCGTTGACATTACCGCGGTATCTAAACACGGTCATGTGATAGGAATTCTCAAACGTGTATACATATATATTATATCACGCATGCGTTATATGCAGACTCGCGATAAAGCAGCATAGTACCGTAAGCAACGGATAAACAGGCGATTACTATCAACATTAGGATAACGATTAATGATTGCTGGCGAGAAGGATCGTCCAATTAATACTTATTATATAGATTACTATATTTATAATGCATTAGTAGATGTGTGTGTGTGTGTGTATTAGGAATTTAAAAATATTCCACATATTTTTTTTGCATTTTATAATACAATATATCATAATGTAGCAACATGATAATTATCTGAATCACCCCGTAGTATTTTCTCTTTAATTTATAGTGAAATTATATATTAATTGTTCTCTCATCAAAATATAGATATATCACAGATTCTTTTTACGAGAAATTTGCGCTTTTTATAAAATGTTGGACTCCACAGAGATCCGACGTTTTTATAAAGAGGCTGACTACGAAAAAAATCTGCAAAACATATATTTTAACAAACAGAAAATCCAATATATGGCAAGATATGTGTATATTCAGTGCATTAATTCGCTTACTCTGTTGTTTTACAGGCGAGCAAGATGGCAGGTTTGGCGGGGACGCATCCGAGCGGGCTGCCCTTCTTTTGCCCTAACGGAGACCATCTGACGCAACCACCTCCCGCCCACATGGGCATACCACCCTACGGGGCGCTGGACGCTGGCAAAGCGGCTGCCGCGGCCGGTAAGTACTGTTGATCATCACTCACGCATCCCTAGAAACATTTTTTTACCGCAACAAGTTTCAATCTTCATCTAATTTTTTCGGTAATCTTTTCTCTCGCGATGATTAGTTGTTGCTTTCTGTGATTTGTTTGACAATCTAAATTTCTCGTGCCGTAATAATTTATAATTTAATATAATTCTTATGTTATAATATAATAACTTATAATTTATTATAATTTAATGTTATGTTGAATTCTTTATACAAATTACTAAAAAGATAACGTGCCTTTGCAAGAAATTAATAAAATGCTTTATATTTGATGTATTTGGCTTTCGTTGGAGGTAGATTCGGTATTTTCTTGTCGTACTTCATAAATTTAATAAAATCTACTAGGGTAGGTTGTTGCTCTCGTAGATATATAAGATAAGTTTTCACTTATTTATTTGGAAGATACTAGGACTAAGAATTTTTAGATTGAATATCGTTGATATGACTTTTAATTATCATAAAATTATCGCAACTTTGTGATATTAATTTTCATTTATAAATCGAATAAAAATTCGAATAATTTTTTATCTAATTTGTGTTGTAAAAGAAGAGAGAGGAAGAAAAAAATAGAGTGTTTACACGGAACTAAAATGTGAAGCCAATAGGCACAGATTGCAGCTTTAAACATCAATCGCGTTTACTTATCATTTGCAGAAACGTAAATATACAGCCGCTAATAATATAATAAAACTTCATTTGACGCATGCACTTTCGATGTAAACTTTGAACTACCTCTGTATCATCCTGATCCTCCCCCCTCCCTCTTCACGCGTATCGGTTGAATCAACAATTCTTTCACGAAGTTAATCCGCTATTGTCCGGCCAAATATTGACGTTCCTCTTCAATTGTAATTGATGAATACTTTTCGTCTCGCTTGCGTGTAATCGACATGCTTCGCCTAAAAGAGAGAGAGAGAGAGAATCGTTTTATATATAATTTTATTGTACCGAGCTATGCAAATATTAACGTAACCATTGTAATCTGCCGCCGAGCGAGTTCGGCTTTTGCACAAACCGCGTTTGCGACCGTTAACGTGTAACGTACGTTAATCTTTGTTACTGCGATTTGATAGACGAAACAGCAAATTACACAAATTCACAGTGCATAAAGTGATTTATATAGATACTACTTCAGGTATTAAGCATTTAAAAATCTCCCCAAAAATGCGAACGCAGAAAATGCAGAAACATGGAAATGTCTCCGTGTTCTGCATCCTCTCTCTTTCTCCCTTGGGTTAATCGCAAGCGTATTCTCGATTAGACTGCTCTCGAGTTAAAAAATGGCCGATAGATGTGCAAGCGTCGATACTCCTAAATAAAGGAATATTTCTTATCAAGTCAAGAGTCACGGCGATGTCGAAATTTAAATGGGGGCTGTAAAGAGGACGGTACAACCTCTCCGAAAAGAGAGAAACAGGCATTTTGGGAAAGAGAAAGAGAGAGAGAATCGCGAATTGGCGTCAAGTACGAGAATAAGAGGACTCACCATTAGGCTAATCAGCCGAGCATGCGACTCCCTTCTAGCGCTGGGTCAAGGGGGTTTCCACTCGCCCTCTCTGCTTCTGTACAGCTTCTCCGCTTCTACCTGCTCTACCCTCGATCCTTTCCCCTCTCCCAGCATGCTTTCTCCCTTCTGTCAACTTGTAATCATCGCGAAGATTCTACCATCGGTACGCCGGCGTGACCTTGAGGAGAAGTTTCAAAGTAGCGTTATCCCTCGGAGAGCTTGATGCGTTTGCTTCTGCAAATCAAACTTATCTCAAGACATGATTTTCATCGCGTTGTTCTCGCAGTACGAAACTCCACGAGTTTTCTCTACGGCTTTGTCGACACGTTCTCGCTCCTTCCCGCGCGCGATATTTTTCATCCCCCTTAGAGACCTCGGAGTATGTAAATATTGTTGATAACGTTTATGCACACGACCACGGCGCGGCGGGTCGGGTTCTTTGTCTTGCAAACGAGGGTAGCGTTTCGTCTCTTCGCGGAATGAATCGAGACTCAACTTCACTCCGCTTTGCTTCCCCTCCTCGACTGCTCCGGAACGACGATCTTTCTCCTCCCCTTCTCCACTTCCGAGATCTCGAACCACCTTTCGAATGCCAACGTTTCCAATTTCTCTTTCTCTCCGTTCGTCCTCTTTTGCTCCGCATCTCATTTGCTCTGTTCTTTATCTTGTTCGATATCTTCCATTCTCTTCTCGCTATTCATCTTCTCTCTCTTTTTCTCTCTCTCTCTCTCTCTCTCTCTTGTTTCTGATATATTTCTAATTAGCTTTGTTTTTCGATCTCTTTGTATTTATTTCAAAACTCCATGGTGAAGAACGTGCTGATAGATCGGCGAGGGGAAAGGAGAGGGTGTGGTGATGGAGATGGTGAGGCGGAAGAGGGCAAGATGTAAAGAGGGTGGAGATGGCTGCCGACGCGACCGCGTCCCGACGTTTCGTTTCACCGGGGCTTCGCCATTGATCCGCTTAATTTCTCTCTTCTCCCATCTCGTGTCCCCCCTCTTTCTCCTCTCTTCTCTCCCTTCTTCGTCCGCCTCCTCCTCCAGCCTCTCCGATGTCCGTGTACTCTTCTCCTCTCGTTCCTCTTTCCTAGTTCTTTTTCCGCATCGCGAATTCTTTTCGCGCGAGCCTCCGCGCTCTACAACTCTCGACAATGAATAAGATCGATTCGCTTCCTCATTTTTGCAGTCTTCCTAGAGTAATTTTGACTCCAATCGCGAAAATACTTGCTCTGGCGGTAATTTACGTATTTTACGAGAAGCAAATTAATAATAAATAACTATGAGGCAATAACTAATAAAAAAAAAAACGCGTTTTGTCGAACAGCAGCACCGACTAATTAGCCGGATACGATTTAATTAATATCGGTGTTGGATTTGTCTCGAGCGTTGATTTGTCTCGAGTAAAATCGATATCGCGAGAGCACGAAAGGGTGCAATTGTATGCGTCGGTTTTGAGCTAAACAACCGCAACAACACGTACCACCTTGTACCGTCTGCACTTGTACGAGCTTCCTGCTAAGCCCCTTGTCGACGACCCCACCTATTTCTCGTCATTGCCAGCTGCGACGTTTCGGCCGAATAATCCTTCGCGAGAGGATTGTTCTATTTTTTTCTGTGAAGGGTTAGCATTCAATTTTAGAATTTTAATATTATTATAATTTATATTACCGCTTTTTTCCCTTCTCGAAACGTTCTTAAAACACTAGAATTGTTACGATTTCATGTTTCTTATTTTTTGTAACTTTATCAACATCAATAGACAAAGATAAAAGAGAAAGATCAAAGTGTATATGTGTTGTGTTGTCAAAATCTTTTCTTTTTTAATTTATTAATAGATGAAATTTAGTTTCCGCCTTAATTCAATGAGTTAATTCACCATTTCCGCTCTCATTCTCGTTCCATTCATCCAGTTTTCGAGCCCGTACTACCGGTTTCCGGGAACCGGAAGAATTCACAACGGTAAAGTCTAATAGAGCGAAATAGGCGAGCTCGCGCGCGGGATTGGGAAAAGCTACGAGATGTGGTCGGAAAAAAGAATTCGCGAGTTAAGAGAACCGGCCGAGTTAAAATCGACTTCTCGACGGAGGCGGAATAAAGAGCGAAACGAAAACGGGAAGAAGAAGAAGAAAAGAGAAAGGGAACGTGGTACACGGAACATCGGGAGCTCGAGTTGTTCGAGAATAAAAGAGTAATTTTCCGGGTGGTGAAACGCTGATAATGGGGTTGCAGACTGCCGAGTCGACTGGAAAGTGATTAAGCACACATGACGGAACCCGCGGACTCGCCAGGATATTACGAAGCACCCCTTCCCGATCCGCCATCCTCCTCACGTTTCCTCTTTTCCTCCCTGTTCTCCACACCCGCGAGCACCCCTCCTCATTACCTCTCTCTTTCTCCCTCTTTCTTTCTTCACTTGCTCTCTTTCGTAAATCGTGCTCCCAATTCCCGGCATCGCATTAGACGCATAGTAGAGCGTTCCGGTTTTATCGGGGCGCGTGTTTCGACCCAGCCAGCATCCAACGGGCTCATCCTCGTCCCCTTTGCGCCGTATCGTTAACCGAGATTAAGCCCGACTACCCTTGCTAGTTTTTAATCCCGTCTGTCCCCGGCCGATTGCTCGATAATTCACTGAATGCTAGAATTTTTAGACTTTGATCTCGTCTTTATTTTATTTTTTTTTATTATCTCATCATACGACGTTAAACCTTGAACTTTCTCGTAATTAGAACGGCGATAATGAAGAGGGGTACATGAGTGAGAAGCAAATAGCTGTAACTTATGTAACATTCAAACATCAGAGCGCTCGCATAATGTGTAATTTGCGCTACGATTGTCGTACCTGAAATGACGTAGGCGGATATATATCGTGTTGCACACGGTACATCTACATACAAATTCACGCGCGCAAGATAAAATATCGGATTATTACTTTTACGTGGGATTAAATTTCATTTCGGTCGCCATTGTTTTCACGGGCTCGAGAGTGCTTCGTTATTCAAATGAGATTAAAAGCCCCGGGCTGAGTGGTAGCCCGGTCTCGTTACAGTCGAGTGGCTAATCGTCGTTATGCGAAGATCGAAAGTAGCTCTATCGTACAAAAAAAAAAGCTCGCAACATCGACGCGTTTTGTGCATGCCGTCGCGAATCGTTTTATTCTTTTCCGTCTGCATTATACAAATAACGGCGGAAAATGAAAATAACGTATTCGTTTTCCAGAGAGGATAACAACTCTAATTTTCTCCATAAGAGATGACGATAAAGCGAGATAAAAAGATAGAGGAGAGGTACGTAAAACTGACGGTACTTCTTTTTTCTTTTGCCGCTCCGATAGTAATCTCTAGCTAAAAACACAAAAATTTATATACTCATAGATATTTACTAGAAATTACTCCCTATTAAATTGTATCGCAATTTTGATAGAACTCTTCGGCTAACCTTTCACGGGGCAATTAATAAGCCAAGAGCGGGACGATAGTTTAGAATCCCGATTGTTTTCACCGAGTCTAAACGCGCTTCGTTATCCGAGCGCAAATTTATCGGGCTTCCGGAGACGGAAGGCCGATCTCTTTACGGTCGATCGGTCGACAGTCGTTACACAGTCGGGGATTGAGAAGTGGCCCTATCCGGGGAAAACCACGCGTTGACCGATTTCAGCGCGCGCTCACGAAGGGTCGAGGGGGGAAGATTGTCACGGGGAATATGCCTCCGGGACATATTCGCCCGCAAAACGCAAAAAGGAACGGGGTGGGAACGAGCTCTGGAGAGAGTCCATCCAATCCGTTCGCGTATACTGAATCGAATGACAGTAGAAAAAGAGAATATGGCAATCGGCAGAGGGAAGGAAGGAAAGAGAGAGAGAGAGAGAGAGAGAGAGAGAGAGAGAGAGAGAGAGATACGTATTGGCCTCGTCAAGCGGTTTCAGGCTTGCCGATACTCCGGGCGCTTCTCGTCGACCCTTATGAAGCCAATTACACTTCGCCTCGCCAAAGGCACCCCACTTACACCCGCGCCGTCTCGAAAAAAGAGAGAGAGAGAGAGAGAGAGAGAGAGAGAGAGAGAGAGATACGTATTGGCCTCGTCAAGCGGTTTCAGGCTTGCCGATACTCCGGGCGCTTCTCGTCGACCCTTATGAAGCCAATTACACTTCGCCTCGCCAAAGGCACCCCACTTACACCCGCGCCCAACGTTCCCCGGGCGCGTTCTCTTCTCTCTCGGAGCCGCGATCGGTTCCGCGGCACGTACCAGTTACATTAGATACCGATGTAAAAGCATATACCTTGTCCGTTATTCAGCCCACGATAGCCGCGTAATTTTAGTTTGTGTTATTTGAGTGATCGCTTTTTTCAACTACCGCAATCCTCAGTTCGAACCGCCCGTATATTCTTGCTAAAATTGTGCAATCTCCATATTGGGCGGAGAAACAATTCAGGAAATGGTAAAAAATTATTATTTTATTCTTGTCTTTAGCGAGGAATTATTTTGTAATAACCCTTAATCGTTTATGATAAAAATCTCGAATTAACGAATAACACTATTGTCAACAAATTTTTAACGGAACTGTCTGTAACTCCGTTAATGTAATGTGGACTTGATCGATCGCAATTATGTAAAAATCAGATTGTTATCGATACCGTTCATCCGTCCGTTCGGACGAACGTGTTATACGGTGTTAAATTTCATCAACGACTATTCTCTGGGTGATGATTCCGATGGCGTATGCATTCCACTTCGTGTCGGGTACTAGTTACAGAGGGTGCGGCCGCGCACGCTGATCAATGCCTGCTCTCTCCTGCCGTGAAAGAGAGAGACAGAAAGAGACAGACAGTTAGCACGATCTTTGTTGCTTCGTGTGTTTGTAGTGCAAACTCATGCGATATATTAAACGCATAGTTTCCTTTTCGTTCAATTGCATCGTTTCTTTGATCTCGACGTAATAATATTTATTCTGTATACATTAATGTGCACGAATAAAAATGCCGAGGCGCTTGGAGCATTGAAAAGTATAAGACTTCTTCTTTTCTGTAATAAAACAATAATATTAATTATTTATAATACAGGATATCTATTTCCTGGAAAAACCTAGAAAACCTGAAATTCTCAGGGATTTCTTTTTATCTTCTAAAATCAGGAAATTCTCGTAGAATTTTATTGTTGGATTTAGGGAATTTTTAAGAAGATTGTTGTCTCTCTTTGATTATTTTGCTTTTACGTTGCATTATATTGAGATAGAGTGATATTATTTTTTTGTATATTGTTCAAATTGTCTTTACGAGTAATAAATCGATATATAAATGCTAAAAACAATGATTTAGATATCTTTTATATACTCTATTCGACACAGATAAATATTTATTTTAAAATATGTTTATGAAGATTTGTAAATTTAAAAAAAAATATATATTGTAGATATATGTCTCAGTATTATACACAAGCTTCATTGTAATTCTTGGTAAAGCAAAATTATTGTATAAGTGAAATATGGGCAGAGATGTGCATTATTTGAAACAGATGCATTTAAAATGGAAATACGAAATGTAAAATGCTTATTTTGTATTTTGCATTTAAAATACATTTTTTCAAAAACTATTTTACATTTTCATTTAAATGGTTTTTATTACCCATTTTCTATTTCAAATGCATTTTTCTTGCAAACTAAAAAATTGATATCGATATAGAAATATCGATAATAGTTCTAAATAACGATAAATCAGGATATTTGTGCAATTTTTGCATTGCACTTGTTCATTGTAAGACGAATACTAGATTAAGAGCGCTATTCTATACAGTACACGGTTACCAATAGCTGTAGGTTCTATAAGTATCGTGGCGCATGTTTTTTGATATGTCAAAATACGTGGCAACGACATTTACAGAACCTACAACTATCGGTAGCCGTGTACAGAATAGTGATCTATAAATGTTCATTAATTTAGTTATTGTGGGAAATGGTAGGCTTAACGCATATCAAGATGGGCACACACGAACACTGGCTTATACTTCCGTGTGCGTAGCCAACCCATTGTTATCATTTATGCTGACGATGTATATATGTACCACGCAGTGATGCCAGACGCGACTTTATGTGAGAAATAAGAATAAAGATAGATAAGATATAATTTAATAGATAGAATCTATTTAATAGATAGGTAGCAAATAAATATAAGAATATAAATATTTTAAAACCATTTTTATTTTAAAAAATCATTTTAAAAGTACCTATTTTCTATTTTAAATGGATATTTAAAAACCATTTTGTATTTTGCATTTTCAAATGGAAAAGTTCCAACTATTTTGCATCTTTTATTTTAAATGGGTTTGGACATTCATTTTGCACATCTCTGAATAGGTTTATAAAAGCACATTTTTCTATACTTGCTTAAATCTTACATTTGAAATTGAAATTTTCATTTTTTCTTCTTTAAATAGAAAACATTCAAAAGTGCATGCTGTAAAGAAATTTATTTTAAAAAATTGTATATAAAATGTCTCTAATTTTATCTCAAATGTTGAGCAAAAATACATGAATTAATCAGGAAATTTCCAGAGAATTTTTTTACGAGATTTGTAATAATAAAAAACAAAAAGGCTACTTCTACGACAGTCACACGCATCATTCGTATCTATATCAATTTTGTCTTACTTTCGAACAGTTTGATAGAATAATATCCAAGAAATAAAATTATTCAGCATCTCGATAAAATTATAGGAAATGATTATTCCCTTTTCTTCTTGGATTTGAAAAGAATTATTTTTTATTGAACTGTGCGCGATAAGTGAAACTTTCGTTCTCACATGTAGAATATAGAATTCATCGATTAAAAATAATCGAAAAAAAAAAAATCCGTAATGAGATTCGCACGTTGCACAAATCACGGAAACAGGAGCGTTCGTTGTTACCGTTCAGCCTTTTTTGATTTCGCAATCTCACCGCGATTAAATTGAACGTCATCACTTAGTGACCGTAAAATTGGTCACGCCGCCGGCTAATGAAAGATTAAACGCGTTATGGCGCCGTTCATCGCTTGTGCGAGATGCGGCCGGTTTATTCTACATCCCGATGCATTAATTTGCGCTAGTCTCGGTTATCAATGATTGAAATAACATACATAAGAACGGAAATGACGCGGACACGCTTGACACGAAAGAGATTATAAACGGCAAAAATAGAAATTTCGTGAGTTTGCATAAAGGAAAAATCTGAATATACACGATTGTAGAATAGAATTTTGTATATGATTGAACGAAGCGGAAGAAAGAGCTTTGTCGATCATTTGACTGAACCAGGAATAATTTTTTGTTACAGGTCTCACGAGGGCGCCGATGTATCCTTTCTCGACGGGCCAGTATCCATATCCCATGCTTAGTCCAGAAATGACGCAAGTCGCTTCCTGGTAAGTCGACGCTTATTCAAGATTCATTTATCTCGGTATTTTATACTATAAAGTGTTCTCATTTCTCTTTGAAACGATTAGTCGCCAAATCTATATAAAAATATATAATCCATAATATTATAAATGAGGAAGCTCTAATTTTAATTTAATTTTGATGTAATTACATTTGTGCTATGTTGCGATTGGATCCGTATAACAAAATATTACGTAATATTATTACAATTTTAATTACAGACAGATATATATTCGACCGAATACGCGATGGGATCAGAGCGATATTCAATTTCGCGAGATAAACGCGCGCGCGCGCGCACGGCGTTCATAGAACAAGAATCATTTTACACACATTTCCGGATATATATACGCGTTATATCATATTTTATATTAATTACACGATTACACGAATTGATTTGCGCTTTGCAGTAAACGCAAATGAAAAGTAGTGAAGAGCATCGGATTTCGATCACATCGCCGATGCGGTCCTTGGCGATGTTAAAATTATTCGAACACTCGACGCAAATTGTGCATCGCGAATTGTGCACAAAGATAGCTAAATATTCATAAAAGTATCAGAAAAAAATATACAGGGGAGAAACATCACGTGGCCGGTCCATTGCCTTGATAAATTTTTCCCTTTGGGGTGAATTCTTTTTTAACGTAAAGTGTGCGAATTTGCATGATAAACGTCGTCGGTGGATTTCTCCGGTTCGGGATATGCTGCTCTCGTTAATTCCCTCTCTCGTTACTAACGAGTACTCGGAGCACGCGACGCCTAAAAGCGACCTTTCGTTTAACGGCTACCGCGTTTTATTATATATCGCTAATCGAGGACCCTCGAAATAAAACGTACAAATAATTGCGACGCGTTCGCATTCAGGTCCAGTTTTCCGTAGAAAATCTTGACATATCCATCGCACGGCGATATTTCGACGGCTTTGGTCGAGGCGGTCATCCTCTCAGTTCCGGTCTATTAGATCCGATACGGAACCTCTCGGATACGGAATCTCGTCGTCCTTGCCTTATCTCGTAGATGTCACCCTCCTTTCGCTTTAGGAGACAGGTCCTCACGATCAGGTTTACGCTCGGAGCCTCCGCTCGTGCGGTTTCCCCTGCTCGTTATTTGCTTTCCGCTCGAGTCGCTCCAAATTGCGATTTTCCACGGGTGATTAGGCCCTGTTCTTCTCAATTAGAAAGGACTTACGGTGGTCCTCGCTGGCTCGAGACGGGCAGCTTGCGCTTGAAGAAATATCGACGACATCGCGCGTACGGAATTCCGCTCTCGCGGTTTTCAGTACGAGTGGCTTGAAAAGAAGAAGGGAAGGAAGGGGAGAGGGGGGAGATGAAACGCGGGAGAGGACCACTTGCGATAATGAGAAGGTCGGCAGCGTTTTTATTATTACGCAAAGTGTAGAGTCTGGGTTCTATGTTCTTGGCAATGAGAGCGCGAGCAGCGCGTTCGCGAAGAGGCACGTACTAATTACTATTACGAGTCGGTGGCCCGCGGTGTTAATGATAATTAATTAACTGTGTCGATACTGCATACAGATATTGCAACGTTCCCGCTCGACGAGTCACTCGTGATGTCGTATCACGATCAATATTTTAGTTTGGTCATTTGATCGGAAATATAACTCGAACCAACTCAAGTGATAATTAAAAATAATTCTTTTCTTTATTTTTATTTATCTCTTTTCTTCCTTTTCATTTGATTCGTTTAATTTCTTTTTCTCATTAGAAACGTAACGCGATAAGGGTTTTTATCCGAGCAGATCGTATTTATACGTAGTTTTATAGACAGAAATCCTTGTACAATTGTTGTATAAATTTTTCCATGGATATGGAAACGAGCGGATCGATCAATTCGAGAAAATTTCTTTAGCTGGCTTTCGAATATCGGGAAAATATTTTATGCGGGAAAATGTCTCTCGCACGTATAACGATGATGATAACTTGCAATGATAAATATTTACAGGCACACACCGAGCATGTACCCCATCTCGCCGGCGAATGCCGGCTTCCGGAGTCCATATCCCACGAGTTTACCCATCACGAGTTCCAGTTTATCAAGGTCAGTAAAAGTATACCTCGTATTACGAGCGAGATAGCAAACGAGCTACTCGTCCCGTCATTTTAGCGCACGATGAAAGAAATGAGATTTTTCTCAATTTATAGACTGTGCTCTTGATCTTTCAGTGATCTCTACCGGTTTTCGCCGACGAGCCTCATGCCGCCGCATCCCGGTCTCAGCCCGCATGCACATGCGTTGGCGTCGCACGCGTTGGTATCCTCGGCGCCAAAGGCGGATCACTCCACCCTGGATCACAATCACAGGTTCGTTGTTTTCAGTCTCTTGGTGTCGCTGGCGGCATCTAAACACCCAACAGCAAAACCGAGCATCGATTATCCCTGTATGTATTTGCGTGTATCTGATACTTGATATCATCCCTCCATCCTAATCCGTCATTACCGGTGTCTCTTAAACTGAATCAGTGAAAATATCATTGATTAAAGCGATGATACAAGATTTCGCCGAAAATTAGTGAGTATTTCACATTTTATCTCCAACTAATTATAACAGCAAAATTTTATTTTAATATGTGATAAATTCACAAAAAATGATGTGAACAAGACTCTTGATCAAAAATTCAGATATTTTTTTTAACAAAATTATATATATTGCTATAAATTTATCTCATATGTAATATTAATATTATAATAATATAAGACGCGCATTTTTTTAAATATCGCTGATAGAAACAGCCGTTACTTTTAATTGATTCTTTCAGTGAGATTTCAGTACTTTATTTATAACTGATTATAAAATCAATATAAGCATGACTATTTGCTGTTTTTCAGTGACTATATTGATTCTGTTTAAGAGAGATTCCATTACGCTCTTT